>NW_020837957.1:36040722-36115105 GCF_003676395.1 Aethalodelphis obliquidens | reverse complement strand
TTGCGTCTCCCTCCCTCCCACCCTCCCTATCCCACCCCTCTAAGTGGTCACAAAGCACCGAGCTGATCTCCCTGTGCTATGCGGCTGCTTCCCACTAGCTATCTACCTTACGTTTGGTAGTGTATATATGTCCATGCCTCTCTCTCGCTTTGTCACAGCTTACCCTTCCCCCTCCCCATATCCTCAAGTCCATTCTCTAGTAGGTCTGTGTCTTTATTCCTGTCTTACCCCTAGGTTCTTCATGACATTTTTTTTTCTTAAATTCCATATATATTTGTTAGCATACGGTTAATCTTTAAGGAGCGTTTGGATAACATAAAATGGGCAAACTCCTATTCATGTCTTTCTAGAACCAGCATCAGACCAAAACACCTGCTACGAAGCTAATCCTTTTATATAACGTTTTCTTAAAGGAAGCAATTTGCAGATTTTCATAAATCTTAGCCTCCTGGAAGTGGGAACAGGACATACATTTCACTCAGAGTCAGTGAAAAGGGGGAATGATCTCCTCCCAATGAAGGTTTTGCTTATCAGAGGCTAAGAGAGGCCAGGGAGAAACTGTGGCCCTTGCCTGCCCTGCCTGCCCTGTGTGCCCTGGGTGAGGGAGAGAAGCCAGGTCTCTTCAGCCCCTGAATCCTCCATCCACAGCTGCCACCTTCCGGGTGTGTGGGAGGAGGGACTGTGTACAGTTTAACTGCTTCCTCTACCAGCTGGCCAAGCACATCACCATTCCTCTGGCTGCCAGTAGCCATTCCTTGCTTTAAGGCCTTTCAGAGTTATGAGTACTTTGACAGCCAAAGATGAGAAGTCTTCCTTCTGAGCTGTTTGGCCACTTTCACAGCACCCCAGGGGAGTTTCTCTGTAGGAACTGTCTTTGTTCACCACGTAGCATTACCTTTTTACAAAATCTAATCCCTCTTCCTGTGAGGTATCCACAGTGAGGATCTAGTTTTTCTGGAGGCCCTATCTCTGCTCCATTTCCTAAATTTCCTTGCCCAACGCTCAGGCAATTATCACCTTCTGTTTGACGACAGCATTCTAGAATGTCTCCTTAATCCAGCCTGCATATGCCCAGCATTGCCTGCCTTCCCTGTCCCTCTCCACCTATTCAAATCTTAAAGTTGAAACAAAATCTCTCCAATACCACCCCTATTCCCACATTCTCTTTGAAGTTCCTTGTGGCTATTGTCACACATGTGCCTGGGTGACAGGGGAAAGAAGGGAAGGGAGGGCAACAGGGGCAGACAGAGCAACATTGACAAAATTGTGAGGTAAGCACACGGCCCATCTTGGGGAACTACAGACCATCCAGTAAAGCAAGAGTCCAGGGAGCAAGGGAGAGAGAGAGAGAAACCTGGTGAGGGCACTCCGAGGCAGGTCACAAAGAACCTTTGGAGTGAAGTTTGGACTTTATCAGGAGACGGTGGGAACCACTGAAGGGTTTTAAGTAGGCAAGTGTCACAAACAGATTTGGAAACAACAGGAGACCACCTGGCGCTGTTGCAATAATCCAAAGTTGACAGCGGCGGGGGAAAAGGAGACGTGATGTTAACCTAAGCAGCGTTACTCAAACTGTTGTCCTTGGACCAGGGCCAACTTCTGGATCAACGTCCATCTTCCCACCGTTTTTACTGATCCGCTATGAGATAAGGAACTAGTGCCAGAAAGTAAACCCAAGGCAGTTCTTACTTCAAGAAAGTCTTGCTTCAGGAAAAATTTTTGAAAGTGTCAGTTGAACTAAAAAGTGTGCCTAGTGACATCGTTGATTTACATTCTGGCCCAAGTGCCTTATCTTTGTGGACCCGTCACAAGCAGTTCGCAGACCAGGGATGTAAGCGGCACTGAATCAAAGTACTTTCTGAACCGATGGTGATTTTTTTTTTTTTTCTTTTTTTTGCGGTACGCGGGTCTCTCGCTGTTGCGGCCTCTCCCGTTGTGGAGCACAGGCTCCGGACGCGCAGGCTCAGCGGCCATGGCTCACGGGCCCAGCCGCTCCGCGGCATGTGGGATCTTCCCGGACCGGGGCACGAACCCGTGTCCCCTGCATCGGCAGGCGGACTCTCAACCACTGCGCCACCAGGGAAGCCCCCGATGGTGATTTGGGTCAGTGAGAAGCTTGTAGTCATGGTAGGTTAGGAAAGGGAGGGAGACAAGGTATGATTCTAAGAAGAACCAGTAACCCAAGGTGTGGAAGGGATGACGTGCTGAAAGAATGGTACATGAATTGAGTCTCTGAGGGCTCAAACTGAGACGCCAGATCCCAGAGTGGAATTGACCATGGCTTTGAGTAAAGCAGAACTGAGTTCAAATGCCAACATCCTGATGTACAGTGTAAACTTATGCTATTTAGCTAACCTCTCTGAACCTCATTTCCCTGTCAGTAAAACGGAGGGAATAATACCGGCCTCAGAGGGACACGATTCCCATGACACAGCATACATTTGTGCTGTGACACAGCATACATGACACAGCAGGCGTTTGTTAACCATTCCCAAGATCTGGCGCAGGATAAGCACTTGTTGAAAATGTGTTGAAGATCATAAAAAATATGCTCAAAGGTGATGAGAAGGCTGTAAAAAAAAAAAAAGAATAGTGTGAATACAGACAGAGTTCGAAGTATGTAGGTTGGCTAGTCTGGAATATCAAACTCTGTAAAAAGGTAGTAAAATCCTGAAGAGCTCTGTCCCCAGCAGAGTTGTAAAGTCCATTTTTCTACCCCATATTCCTTCCTACTCCAGCCTCAGTCCCACATTCCGCGGCCCCAGCCTATGAGTCACCCTGGCTATCCTGTGTCCATCCCCAACCTTGGGTCTTGGTCTGATAACAGGGCTCTGCTTTGGTGCCTGTTTGTTCCCATTCATGTTGTAGGTACCCACCCAATACCCCAGGTCCCTCCACTAGGCCACCTGGACAACTCTGGCCAATCCCCGCCCACAGAGATTCCCAAACACCCTGCCCCATGGCCGTTGCCCTGATACCTACTTGCAGATAGATGCACTGGAAAACCACCAGAGCCCATTGCCACTTGGTTTGGACCTCTTTACCATTTGCCTGTGGGACTTTAATGTCGTATTGCCATCCCCCTTGGGCACCAAACTTTGTGGTCAGATGGAAACTTATCCCAGTACCTGATGAGTCTGGGGTTCCACCCACCCCTCAGTACCTGCCTCACCTCCAGTGTGACAATCCAATTCTAGATCCAAGCCCATCACTACATGTACCTGGGATGAAAAAAGTATGCTTATAGTAATCTCATATGATCCTTTGTATTTCTCTGGTGTCCATTGTCACTTCTCCTCTTTCATTTCTAATTTTATTGACTTGAGCCCTCTCCCCTTTTTTCTTGATGAGTCTGGCTAAAGGTTTATAAATTTTGTTTATCTTTTCAAAGAACCAGCTTTCAGTTTCATTAAACTTTTCTATTGTTCGTCTCTATTTCATTTATTTCTGCTTTATGATTTCTTACCTTCTACTAACTTTGGGTTTTGTTTGTTCTTCTTTCCTTAGTTGCTTTAGGTGTAGGGTTAGGTTGTTTATTTGAGATTTTTCTTGTTTCCTGAGGTAAAAGAGTACCTTATGTTTATATGGCAATTAACAACTCACAAAGATCTTTCACATTATCTCATTTGACCCTCACATCAAAGTCATGATATAGAAAAGAATCAACTTCCCTATTTTACAGATAAGTGCAAGTGACTTAGTCAGGATGACCAACTGTCCCAGAATGCCCAGGATTAAGAGGTTTCCTGATGTGCAGAACTTCCAGCATTAAAACCTGGACAGTCCTGAGCAAACTGGATACTTAGTCACCCTAGGTCACATAGTTAGTAAGTGACTGAGCTAGGATTTGAACCCAGGGCACCTAGCCCAGTACTATAATAGTTGCACTCAATAAATATTTGGTAAATGAATGACACCTACTTAGACTGTTTTCTTTCCACTGCATCATTTGTCTCTCATAAACAGCATCCCCTTCAGACTAATATATAAAGGTCTTATTTGCCTTCCTTTTTCCTGAAATGACACTCAGAGGAAAGGGTAGGGGGGAACACTGCTTTGCATGAGAAAAGCATCCTTGCATTCACTCCCATGTAGGAATAAACACCAATAGTAATAATTTCAAAGAAGGGATTAATTAAGCAGAGTCTGTGATTATCTTAATAAGAACTTGAAATCAAAAGTGATTGTGGGGCTTCCCTGGTGGCACAGTGGTTGAGAGTCCGCCTGCCGATGCAGGGGACACGGGTTCGTGCCCCGTTCCGGGAAGATCCCACATGCCGTGGAGCGGCTGGGCCCATGAGCCATGACCGCTGAGCCTGCGCGTCCAGAGCCTGTGCTCTGCAACGGGAGAGGCCACAACAGTGAGAGGCCCGCGTACGCAAAAAAAAAAAAAAAAGTGATTGTGAGTGGGCCACTAACCCTGTCAATATGCATACTCTGTCCCAGAATAATCAAAGCTGATTGCATATATGAATATTCAGTACATGTAAATTTGAAATCCTAGAATCAGATAATAATACAGGGTTGTAAGAGATATGAAGTGGTCAGTATATCCCTTTAAAGTCAAGCCTAGGCTCACTGAAACCATCTCAGAAAAGATGACAATCTGTGCTCCTTTTAAATATCTCCAGTGAGAGCCCAAGAACTTCTTCAGGTGATGCTTTTAACACTTAACCATCATGGAAGGATGAGAGAGAAGGGATTTGTGGAGCGTAGCTACATAGCTCATTATGGAAAATCTTTCCCTTTTCCTTTACTCCCCAAGTAGGCTTCTGTACATCAATAACAGAGAAAGAGAGAGAGAAAAAAAAATGTTGTTACCCCAGGAGAGTCTGTGGTTCAGTACTGTTTCTAGTGGTGACACTTATGTAGAAAAGAGCAAGGGTTTCTTTACAACATCAGCATTAAAAGTATCAAAATGTGGCCCTTCCAGGGCCAATGCTAGCTTGGGACTTTGTGCAAATCACAAAAACTCACTCCTCCAAGAGGTCATTTAGAACGAGGTGTCCCATCCTCAGAGCTGTCACAGCCCCTCTCCACGGTACACAGCTTGACCTCTTGGCTAGTTGAGAGGGGGCTGAATGTCAGCCCCACCTTCTTACCCTCTGCCAGACTTTTGGGCAGGGCACAACCTCCAGTCACTGCCACCACCACCACCCCCACTCCCCGCCCAAGCTTCTGCCAGCTCAAGCTCCCTTCTGTCACCCAGGGTGCAGCTATGCTCCAAGACCGTGTCTAACCTTTACTTTGACATATTTCCTTTCTTAGCTTATATCACCTTTCAGGATAATTAAGTCTCAAGACTCAGCCCCATTGTAGGACAGCCTTTGTATGCAGCCAACATTTACATTTTTCACCTGTTTACAATCTCTGTATGCATCAAGAAGCTTCTGAATATCCATCATTCATTCAACAAGCATTTACGAGATGCCTATAGTAAGTGTGTCAGGCACCGTACTCGGGACTGAAGTTAGTGATGGAACAGTTACAAAGGGTAGGAGTACTCGAGGCCATTAGGGAAACAGGGAATAAAACCATTCCAGGAAGAGAGAACAGTATTACACACTCAAGAAAAAATGCTCAGTTAACTACAAGTTAGTTCAGGAGGGCTGGAAGCAGGAAGTCATTTAGGAGTTGGCAGACATGAGCCTAGATAATTCAGTAATTTTCCAGGAAGTTTTCTCCATCTGATCCCTAGAGAAGCAATAGCTTCTGCCCTCTCACTTTGAATAAACATAAAGCAACCAAGGCTTCCTACCCTTCCTCTCTTATTTTCCATTTCCAATGCTTTTCCACTGATGAAGAAATTTTAACCCCTACTTGCATCTTCTTTTCCATCTGTCTTCTGTACTTACCCTACATATTAATCCACATCTGTGTTTGCTGCCGATAACCGCTGGGAAGGGTGGAGTAGTCAGGGTTTCCTGTGACCCAAGAAGAGAAAACAAGAGGGTATCAGCCCTGTGCTATGATTAAGCCACTATGAGTTTCCTTAGAAGTCTGGTTAACCTATCTCAACACAACATCAAATACCTGTCTCTGCTAAGTATAGCCTCTTCACTGAGGAGACAGAATCCCTTAAACTCCCAAAGATGCTTTCCAGTGGCAGAAAGGGAACTAAACAAAGGACTGGCTAAATTCGGCCAATATGAAGAACCGCACAAGGGAAGGGAAGAGACTGGGAGAAAGGCTGAGACAAGCAAGGGATAAAGGGGAAGAGGCTCTACGGGAAGTGCTGCTGGCTTTGAGCAAGACTGTGGGCCTGACTCTGCGTGCCTGGCCCACCCGCAGGCTCAGCTAGAAGGTCTCCCCCCAGGCTTTCCCTCACTGCCAACCTGAGCTGTTAAAACAGGGATAGAATGTGACCCAAGGGCTGTTAACCCACAGGCTGGAGAATGACCTGTGATGCTGCCTGAGAGTGATAACAATGATCATGGTAACAATGACAGCTCTGATGCCTTGAGGGTTTACAACGTGCCTGGTAGATAGGTTATCTCTTTTAATCCTCACAACAACTCTCTGAGGTAGATACTATTACCATCTCCTTTACACAGATGAAGGTTCACAAGTCTCCTAAAATCAGAGGTTTAAGTCAAACCCTGGTCTATGTGATTCTAGAATCAAGCTCATGCTTATCTTTCAGCATAAATAAATGAATGCCTTTCATTCATTTATTTATTCATTTAACAAATGCGTCTGAGGACCCACTGTTAACCAAGTACTGCGCTATGTGGAGATACAATGGAGGCCCCCCGTGGAGCTCACACTCCACAGAGGAGGCGGATCAACTGTAAGCAAATAATCAACAAAAATAACCTGTTATTAGAAAGAGGCAATAAGAAAGATGAATGGAATTTTATGGGAGAGAAGTATAGAGGAGACCTCATAGATAGGTGGTCAGAGAAGGCCCCTCAAGAAAGGGACAATACAGTGCGATCCGAAGGGTGTGTCAGAGCCAGCCAGAGGTGACCTGAGGAAGACGTGAGGGAAGAGCATGACTGGAACAGCCTATCAAAGAAGAGACGGGGGTTAGTGTGCTGGGTGTCTATGGAGAATTTGGCAGGGACCAGATCACAAAGGTTCTTAAAGGCCATCAAAAGAATTAGAGGGCTTCCCTGGTGGCACAGTGGTTGAGAGTCCGCCTGCCGATGCAGGGGACACGGGTTCGTGCCCTGGTCCGGGAAGATCCCACATGCAGCGGAGCGGCTGGGCCTGTGAGCCATAGCCGCTGAGCCCGCGCATCCGGAGCCTGTACTCTGCAACGGGAGAGGCCACGACAGTGAGAGGCCTGCATACTGCAAAACAACAAACAAACAAAAGAAAAAAGAAATAGAATTGTCTCCTAAATGCCATGGCAAGCTATTGGAGATTGTCAAGCAGTAGAGTGATAGTTGATTTGCTTTTTATTAAAAAGAGAGGAAGCACAGTGTGGTAGTTAGAAGCATAGACTCTGAAACCGGGAGGCCTGTGTTCAAATCCTGACCTGACCTTACTAGCTATGTGGGCAACCTCTCTGCGCCTCAGCTTCTTTATCTTTAAAATGCAGAAACTAACAATACCTGCCTCAGAGTGTTATTCTTAGGATTAAATTAGTTATTATTTGAAAGCACTTAATATAGTGCTTGGTATATAGTAATATATGTTAAGTAAATGAATAAACAAAGATTAATGGATGTCATTACTCATATATCAATACAAATATATCTTCAAATAAAGGCAGAGATGCAATAGCAAAAGCATGCTTTTCTTTTAATGAAGTCCTTTTGCTTTCTTCTTGACTCTTTCTTCTTTCTCCTCCTCCACTCATATTAGCAACTTGTCCTGCCTAAGGTAACTCATGTGAGCAGTTGAGCTTCCTACCATACCGGCCTAAAGAGGTACCCATTAGATTTCTGGACATATACATCAATATGGCATGCTTTTCTCTTTGTCTTGTGAAAATTAAATCACATTATATGCACGTTTTTCTCAACCAACACTAACTTGTAGAAATCCCTTCAAGATAAATGATACAAGTCTAATTCACCATTTTAATGACTATATCATGGTCCATGGAGGCAGACGCACCATAATTCATTCAGCTATTCCCTAAATGATGGACATTCATTTGTTTGCAGCCTCTTTGCTATTATTAACACTGCCTCAGTAAGCATTACTATTCAAATGTCCTTACATTCTGAAGCTTTCATCTCTGTGAGATAGATTCCTAGGAGTGGTTTCACGAGACTAGAGGACATAGTGTTATTTTCTAATAGATACAGGTGACAGATTGCTTGTTCAAAAGCCTAATACCTCTTCCATTTCCTGTAGGAAAGTATGTGATTGCTCATTTACCTACATCCTTGCCAAAAACAGATCATTTTTGTCAGTTTGGATGGATGCAAATAAAATTCTTATATTTAGTGAAAATTTACATATATTAAAATGCATGTGGGACTTCCTTGGCAGTCCAGTGGCTAAGACTTCACCTTCCAATGCAGGGGGTATGGGTTCAATCCCTGGTTGGGGAGCTAAGATCCCACATGCCTCGTGGCCAAAAAACCAAAACATAAAACAGAAGCAATACTGTAACAAATTCAGTAAAGACTTTAAAAATGGTCCACATCAAAAAAAAAAAAATCTTAAAAAAAATGCATGCATCATAAGTATACAATTTGATGATTTCTGATAAATGTTTATACCACGTCACCAACACCACAATCAAGACATAGAAATTTTCCATCACCCCTGAAAATCTCTTCCAGCCAAGCCTCACCCTCCATAAGCAACTACTGTTTTGATTTCTATCACCATAAACTAGTTTTGCACATGGTAAAACTTCATATGAGTAAATTCATGCAAAATGTACTTTTTGATGTCTGGCTTCTTTTGCTGAACATGTTTTTGAGATTCTTTCATGTTGTTGCATGTATCAGTAGCTAATACTTATATATATATATATATATATATATATATATATACATATATATACACATACATACATATATATATATATATAAATTTAATACAATAAAATATACAGGTCTTTTATGTTCAGTTAGATGAGTTTTGACAATTGTATATTCCCATGTTAACACCGTGCAAAACATTTTCATAATCCCAGAAAGTTCCCTCCTGGTCCTTTACGTCGATTCCAACCCCATCTCACTTCCTTTAGAGGCAAGTATTTATCCAGTTTCTATTACAAATTTACTACTTAAGCCTGTTTTAGAGCTTCATACAAATAGAATCATAGAGTATTTACTCTTTATATCTGGTTTCTGTCACTCAACATAATCCTATTTTAATTCATTTAATTTATTCATTTAATTCATCGTGTTGTTTCAGTGTTGAGACAGTGGTTTCTTCCTTTTCATTGCTGATTAGTGTTTCATGCATCAGCATCTGTTCCATGAGTCAGAATTTGTTTATCCATTCCCTTGTTGCTGAACATTTGTGTGGATTCTCCTTTGTTAGATATTATATATAAGATTGCTATAAACCTTCTTATACAATCTTTTCGTGGATATAAGTTTTTATTTCTTCTGGATAAATATCTAGGATTAACTTTGTTAAGTCATAGGGTAGATGTATGTTTAATTTTATGAGAAACTGGCAAAGAGTTTTCCAAAATGATTGTAACATTTTGCACCCTTACTGCAAATGTATGAGAGTTCCAGTTGCTCCGTGTCATCTTCAACATTTGGTATTGTCATTATTTTTTAGCTACTCTGTTGGATGTGAAATGATATTTCTTTGTGGTTTTAGTTTGCATCTACCTGGTGACTAGTGAAGCTGAGCTCCTTATGTCTTTTAATGAACAGAGGTTTTCCCTTTTATGTTTAGTGCTTTTTGCCCAAATATTTGCCTGCCCCAAAGTCACAAAGCTTACTATGCTTATTATGTACTTCTGGAAGCATTATACTTTTAGTTTTACATTTAGGTCTTTGATTTGATTAGCTTTACATTTTAGGTCTTTGATTCACCCTGAATTAATGTTTCTGTGTGGTGTGAGATAGAGAACAAGTTCATCCCCTTCCAACCCCACATGTTTAGTTTTTCCCTCATGGTTGTTGAAAAGACTTTCCCTTTCCCATTAAAATTGCCTTGGTGCTTTTTTTTTTTTGAAATTCTAGTAAACATATATGTGTAGGAGTATTTCTGAACTCTTTTCTACTCTACTGATCTGTTTTTCTATACTTATGTTGATACTGATGTCAAAGGCTCTGCACTGGTACAGAATAGAATCTCAGAGACAGAGTTTTGGGTAAAGTAGAAAAAATAGCTTTATTGCTTTGCCAGGCAAAGGGGGACACAGCAGGCTCCTGCTTCGGAAAACTAATTGTCCCAACCCCAGAGGATGGTGATGAAGGGTTTTATAGCAGTGGTTCAAGGGTGGGGTCTCTGACAAGATTAAGGTGTGTGCAGGGTCTGTACTCCTTTAATCTCATCTCACATAGTCAGTATCCTAATCTTGTTGAGCTTCTCTGGTCCCTTTAATCTTGCCTCAGGTGGTTTCTTTTTTTTTTTACATTTAGAGTACTGTACTGTATTTATTGATACTGTATGCTTTTTTTGTTGTTGTTGTTTTGTTTTAAAATCTTTAGTTTTTTACATCTTTATTGGAGTATAATTGCTTTACAATGGTGTGCTAGTTTCTGATTTATAACAAAGTGAATCAGTTATACATATACATATGTTCCCATATCTCTTCCCTCTTGCATCTCCCTTCCTCCCACCCTCCCTATCCCACCCCTCTAGGTGGTCACAAAGCACAGAGCTGATCTCCCTGTGCTATGTGGCTGCTTCCCACTAGCTATCTATTTTACCTTTGGTAGTGTATATATGTCCATGCCACTCTCTCATTTTGTCACAGCTTATCCTTCCCCCTCCCCATATCCTCAAGTCCATTCTCTAGTAGGTCTGTGTCTTTATTCCTGTCTTACCCCTAGGTTCTTCATGACATTTTTTTTCTTAAATTCCATATATATGTTTTAGCATACGGTATTTGTCTTTCTCTTTCTGACTTACTTTACTCTGTGTGACAGACTCTAGGTCCATCCACCTCATTACAAATAGCTCAGTTTCGTTTCTTTTTATGGTTGAGTAATAATCCATTGTATATATGTGCCACATCTTCTTTATCCATTCATCCAATGCTGGGTACTTAGGTTGTTTCCATCTCCTGGCTATTGTAAATAGAACTGCAATGAACATTTGGTACATGACTCTTTTTGAATTTTGGTTTTCTCAGGGTATATGCCCAGTAGTGGGATTGCTGGGTTATATGGTAGTTCTATTTGTAGTTTTTTAAGGAACCTCCGTACTGTTCTCCATAGGGGCTGTACCAATTCACCACCAACAATGCAAGAGTGTTCACTTTTCTCCACACCCTCTCCAGCATTTATTGTTTCTAGATTTTTTGATGATGGCCATTCTGACTGGTGTGAGATGATATCTCATTGTAGTTTTGATTTGCATTTCTCTAATGATTAATTATATTGAGCATTCTTTCATGTGTTTGTTGGCAGTCTGTATATCTTCTTTGGAGAAATGTCTATTTAGGTCTTCTGCCCTTTTTTGGATTGGGTTGTTTGTATTTTTCTTATTGAGCTGCATGAGTTGCTTGTAAATTTCAGGTGGTTTCTTGACTGCTCCTCCCCTGATAAACAATCTTCCCTTTGGAATTCAGGGAAGGTCATGGAGGCTGGAGTCTTGCCTACAAGGAATGGGGAGGGGGGCTGAGTGCGGCAAAAAATGACCTCCATGTGCCTGGGAGCCCCACAAGGCCCCGCCTGGTTTCAATATCACAGTGTGTTTATTATTGTAGTTGTATAATAAGTTTTGACATCAGATAATGTATTTGTTCTCTCTTTGTCAAGTTTCTTTTGGTTATTCAATGTGCATTTCCATATGAATTTTTAAATTTACAAAAAACATCTATTTAAATTTTGACTGGAATTTCGTTGTATCTATTTTTTTAACTCAAATATATGTTTTATTTTATTTTATTCTTTTAATTTATTTTATTTTTGGCTGCATTGGGTCTTCGTTGCTGCGTGCGGGCTTTCTCTAGTTGCTGTGAGAAGGGGCTAGTCTTCATTGCGGTGCGCGCGCTTCTTATTGTGGTGGCTTCTCTTGTTGGGAAGCACAGGCTGTAAGCGTGCGGGCTTCAGTAGTTGTGGCACATGGGCTCAGTAGTTGTGGCTCGTGGGCTCTAGAGTGCAGGCTCAGCAGTTGAGGCGCACAGGCTTAGTTGCTCCAAGGCATGTGGGATCTTCCCGGACCAGGGCTCGAAACTGTGTCCCCTGCATCGGCAGGCAGATTCTTAACCACTGCACCACCAGGGAAGTCCTCACTGTATCTATTAATCAAACTATATTTTAAAGAAGTTTGTGTTAGATTTGTGTTATTTCTATTTTAAATATATGACAGAGCTCATCCTTGAAGCTATCTGTGCCACTTTTTCTTTCATACAATGTAGATTACTTGGTGTATCTCTAACAGCTCTTTCCATTGGGAAAATTTTCCCTCCCCACTATCTTTCAAGGGCAACCCTGATTGTAGCAATAATGCAACTGTTGTTTATTTTTAGCTTGCACACATGTACCAAGACCAATTGTTGACAAACCAAGCTCAGGCTTTTTCATCCTCCCTCAGCTGATCAGAGATCCCTAATATGGCCATAGGTGTGAGCTGAAGGAAGAGCACAGGTGCAGCTCTAGAGAGTGACATGCAGTGTACTCATGCCCTCTGGTCATACTCTGGTATGATTGCAGATGAACCATTTTGACCGACTGCTGCTGGGTTGGCCCCAGTTTATGATTTGGTGAGCCCCACAACTGACATTTCCAATGTAGTTAGGTGTCAGCCATTTAGTCCAAATGACAGGCCTTCTTGCGCCATAGCTTTGACCTACTGCAGAGCTCTTTCCTGCTCTGGGCCCCACACAAAGCTAAGGGTATTCCTAGGTGTATAATGTACTGTTCCCAGAACCCAAACATGCCTACTGTGTCCCCAGAACCCAAAGAAGGTACTGTGCTTCCTCCTCTGTGGTAGTAGGTGCAAGATGTGTCTTTTACTTTGGAGGGGATAGCCCAGCCCTCTCCTGATCACCAGATCCATAAAAATGTCACCAAAGTGTCAGGTCCCTGAATCATCATAGTACATATTTATCTTGCATGTATCTTATGAAGTCTTCTAGCATACTCTTCAATCAGCATGACATTGACAGAATGAATCCATATCATTTTCAGTGGGATTTCAAGATGATGCAAGTATCTTCAGACTATATAACTTCAGAAGGAAGAGAGTCAACATAGTCCTGAGCTAAAGCTGCAACTGAATATTATTTATGTCACATGAGTAAAAACTGTTTCTGATCCTCTTTCTAATTGGAATTTTAAAAAGCACATTTCCTAAATTAATTACCATAGACCATGTACCTAAGGTCTTATTAACCTATTTTGTCATATTTATCTAGCAATAAAACCTCATCCAGCCCAGTAGCTGCAATCAGGGATATCACTTGTTTGAGCTTGTAGTTTTCTACAAGTCACCCTCCAAAACCATCCAGTTTTTGCAGGTGACTTAAATGAAGATATGATAGTGAGTAGTGACTATCACCCCTGCATCCTTTAGGTCTTTTTTTTGCGGTACACAGGCCTCTCACTGTTGTGGCCTCTCCCGTTGCGGAGCACAGGCTCCGGACACGCAGGCTCAGCGGCCATGGCTCACGGGCCTAGCCGCTCCGCGGCATGTGGGATCCTCCCGGACCGGGGCACGAACCCGTGTCCCCTGCATTGGCAGGCGGACTCTCAACCACTGTGCCACCAGGGAAGCCCTCCTTTAGGTCTTTAATGGTAGCATGAATCTCTACTATCTCCCTACTCCCAGGATGCAATTTTCCGTTGTTTGCTATCTTGGCTGGGGAGGGCTAGGGCAGTTTCAGAGATTTCCGCTTGGTCTTCTTCACTCTGATATTTCTTTCCCTGCAGGCCAATGATCCAGTACGGGGGTTCCTCTAACTGCAAATATGTCAATTCTAGTTATGCACTTAGGAGTTTGAGAAATGATCACCAGGTAGGTCTGGGGACCTAGTGTATCCCCTGTCACTGGAACTTAGCCAAGAATTTTTTTTTTTTTTTCCCTGCCCTTATAAATCTCTACTCTAATGGGAAGGACCAGGATGACACTGGATCTCTGGATATCAACTCAGACTCCGTGTTCCTTGCAATGTTGAGATATTCCCTTTCCCCTTCCCTAGGGGGCTTCTTAATTAGGTTGACCCTTCAGTGCCATCCCAAGCTGGGGTGAGAGCGTCAAGCCTTTTTGTCCCTATGTTGATTAGTCATTGGATGTGAGCTGCCCCGAAGAGGACTTATATGTTTGCCAGTGCATTTCCAGAAGTCGTAGTAATTAAGTCCTCCATTCCTGAATGGGCATTTGGGTGGTGCATCACAGTGTCTACCACAGAGATGCTCTTGGAAACCATATCTGTATGGAAGTAGGGGATGCATGACTGGGCAGGAGGAGAAGCTGAACTGTGATGGAGTTGTAACAGAGACCACTGCCAATTCTACAAGGAGCTCTGGAACTGGCATGACCCTTCAGAGTTGTCCCGAACGGATGGCCTTTGTACCCTTGCTTCAACCAGCATTGGATGCAGGCTGTCCTGGGGGAAAGGGTTTAATCTTGGGCCGAGGACAATACTCAAGGAGGGGATAAACTGCGAGCTGCCAATAGTTCAGCTGGGGAAATGAGTGCCTTACTCCTGAAGAGAATATCTGGATGGTGAACCACAGCCTCCATCATAGACGTAATCAGCACGTAGATGATAATTTGGGCCGTGGATGGGCTCACTGAGGAGAAAATGCAGAGAGTAAAATAAAAAGGTCTCAAAACCTAGCCCTACGTCAAACTCTTAAAAACTAGCTAGAGAGCTGGTGACAGAGATGGAGAAGACAGTCAGTATGGTAAAAGAAAACCCAGGGGATAGGGTAGAGGGTGCAAAATAGGTGAAGGGGATTAAGAGGTACAAACCTCCAATTATAAAATAAGTAAGCCACAGGGATGTGATATACAGCATAAGGAATATGGTCAGTAATATTGTAATAACTCTGTGTGGGTACAAGTGGATACTAGACTTATTGTGGTGAGCATTTCCTAATGTATGCAAATGTCAAATCACCATTTAGTACACCTGAAACTAACATAATATTGAATATCAACCATACTTCAATTTAAATAAATAAATAAGACAAAAAGAAAGAGAAAAATAAAATAGAAAGTGTCACTAAAATCAAGAAAGAAGGATGGAATGGTTCACCATATGGAATGATGCTGAGAGGCTGACAAGTATAAGACAGAGCATGGCCATTGCCTTGTCAGCCTGGAGGTCATTGTTAACTTTGACCAAAGCTCTTCTAGTGGCTAGTAGAGACAGAGGCCAGATTAGAGTGTGTTGAAGGATAAAATGAAGTTCAGGCAGGAGAGTCAGCATATTCTCAAAACTTTTTTGAGTTTTACTGTAAAAGGGAACATAAGCATAGGCGGGGATGGTAGCTGGAAGGAGACAAGAGTTCAAAGAGGATTTTGCATCTTTTTAATTTGTGCTTGCTTTTTCATTTGATAGCTACGAAAGTATGTTTGCAAGTTGGAGGAAGAGATGGACGAATGCTGGAGAAGAGTTAAGAGAAGAAATGGAATCGAAGTCTAGTGGGCAGAGGCAGTGGGTCCCAGGGCAGAACTGGAGAGACTGGCCTTTGGTAAGAGCAGGACCAGGAGAAAAGAAGATGGGGAAAGGTATGAGCAGAATTAATGATTCGGTGGTGAGACAATAAAGAAGTTCCAACTGATGTCTTGTATTTTCTCAATGAGATATAATTGCTTTGAGAAGTAAATAATCTGCTTGTACACTGCAGCTCTGTTCCTACCCTAAACTATCAATATAATGGCCCAAGGCTCTGCTTCTCATCATTACACAGGAAGAGAGAACAAGGTGTGGCTTGCAAAGCTGGCACATGTCACTTTGCTTTTTTGCCTTCTTTCTTTTTTCTTCCATTTAGAGTCATCTGTGCCAACTCTCAGACTGGTAAACAGAGGGTGGGTGGGGCTAAAGGTCAAAAGGTGATAGATCTCAATCTAAACTCATTGGCTTGATCAGCTGTGTTTCCTCATTATAATCAGGAAATCCTGGAGTGACCCCAGCCAGCAAGAGCACATCTGGGGCGACAAAGAAGGGAGGGAGGGGAAGGAGAAGAGGGAGGGGTCGTGTAGCAAGGAAGGGAGGGGCTCCTTTCTCTTGTCTGGGCTCAAATTGGATCTTCGTTTCTTTAGTCCATATCTTTGCATATATTCAAATAAACGTGTGCACATTCGATCTCTGACATATTTTTTCCCTTTGAGACTCTGTTGTTTTTATAATCTCTTTCCTGACTAGAGGGATTTCATTGCATTTACAGATAAGGTTTGTTGGTTTCCAGATACAGCCAAGATGGTCTACATTCTATCTTGTTATGTTGTAAAGCATACAGATATTTGTGGTAAGACAAAGACTATAAAATATAACTATTAAATATGTTTATAAACATGGGAAAATAGTTTAGCAATAAATGAGGATTTTTAAAAATGCAGGTCAATAGATAGATATGTATGGAAGTATATATATTATTTTTTTAAATGGCTAGCATGTATTAAGTGATTATGATCCAAATATAAAGTTAGCTCTGAGTATTGAAAATACAGGTGATGTTTTTATTTTAAAATTTTATCAGTAGTTATTAATTTTTCTATATGCATTACTTTTGTAAATAAAAAAAAATAGAAGTTCATTTTAGAGCCGGTATCAGGTCCCTGGTAAACCCTGTCATTTACATACAAATTTTGTGGTTCCTCCTCTCTCTGCTTGCAACTCATAATTGTATCAGACATAGGTTTGGGAGTTCTTTCCTTTCTTCTGCTCTGGTCTGACTTTGTTCTTTTCAACACGTGCCATTGTTTTGATGGGGCTGAGTTTGGAATGCCCTCTAGAAGCTGAGTATCTCCTGGGCTTGGTAAATTACTAACAACCAATTTCAAGAGTTAAGCAACATTAGCTTATTCTAATTCCTGCTCTCCTCTCAAAGAAGCTTTCTGAGTTTTGAAAAGCCTATGCATACCTTTACTGGTGTTTGTGGCTTTGACCTCAGAATCTCTTAACTACTTGAATGCCAGAAGCGTTCCATCCCTTGACTGCGGGCTTGCAATTTATCAGAAAGAGGGCAATCAGTGCCTCTTCCTCACTCGAAATTGTCTTATTTCCACTCTACCTCCATTGCATCTCTCTCTGTACAATGAGAAAGAAAACTTTGTCCCTTCTCTCCCATAAAGTTCAAGCACAAAGAGATATGGTAAAACTGTGTTCAGAGGAACCAGCTATGTTCTTGTATCACATGTCTGTCTTATTCCAATCAGGAAAAGTTACCCCGGCAACCAAATAACAGAGGTTTTGGTTTGGGGGATTTTTTTTTTTTTTTTTTTTACCTCTAGTCTCTGTTTTCTATAAATTTAGTTTCTTCTTATAGAGTTAGCCTGCCTCCTAAATTTTGAAAACCACATGATTCAGTGAAGCCTGCTTATAATGACAAGCATATTGTTAAAATTGCTGGAAATCTTGGTTGTATTTGTCTCTGGAAGTTGAAATTTATCTGAATATTGGCATCCCACAGTTCTTATTAAATCTCCCTTTTTCCTTTGGGGATTACAACTGAAAGGGCTGGCAACACGTCCCTGAAGGTGACATTTTAAAGAGAAGGAGTGTTTGTAATCCCTGCTAGAAAAGAAGGGCCCAGAGAGCCATTAGAATCACATTTCCTGATTGGTCCAATAGGCTCTCTGACCACCTTATTGGCTGATCTTCCTAATATGATGTTATGTTTTCATAGTTTCCAGGGAGTATTTTCCTGAACTGATTATGCTTATTTGACCTATAGGAAAAGAATGCTCTTTTTATAAGTCTAAACTTTTCTTTTGGGAAGCTACTCCTTGCCCCTTAAGTCCTTTGAATAAGACCCTAATTAGAATTAAAAAGAAAAAGTATAAGAAAGCACACTGAGAGGCTAAATTGTCGTTGTTGTTGTTGTTTTAATTTCCTCCCTTGTATCTGCTATGCATCCCTGTTTGTTTCTCATTACTGATTCCCCTGGGCTTGTCTGGATCTGTTTACCCCTATCAGTCAATTAGTGTTCCTCCACTTCAATCCAAAAGCCCGTTTTCTGGTTAAGGACCGGCCTGGGCCTGGTAAAGAAGGCTAAATTTTAAAGCTAGGCCTGGTCACAACTAGAAACGTGATGCAGAACGCACACCCTATTCCAAGTGGATTGGTGACTGCTTCTTTGTGAAGATCAGCATATTGACTGCATTTCTCCCCCTGTCAATTCTGGCAGGATGTTATGACATCACTCCCAAAGAAAGTAAAGCAGAGGATTTGGCGAAGGGGCCAGAAGCAGATCCCCCTGAACATACCACTTCTCTGCTCAGGGTGTTAAGAGGATAACCTTTAAAAATTGTGATTTACCATACTGTACACCTGTAACTTATATTGTACATCAACTATACTTCAGTTAAAAAAAATGAGTAAAGAGTCTCATCCGGATATATGCACCATTGTCTGTCACCTCAGGCTGGACATCGTGGATGGCTCTAAATGCACATGTTATTCTGCAGGGACCCTTGGATTAAATGACATGTACAAAAATAAAACTCATGGATACAGATGTTATGTGATTCGACAATACCCCTGTTTATACAAATCATTTCTTAAAGTTTTCTTTTTTCTTTCCTTTAAAAATCATTTTTTTCCTTCAAAAATCATTTTTTCTCTGCTGCCTTTATTATTTTTTTAATATCTTTATTGGAGTATAATTGCTTTACAATGTTGTGTTAGTTTCTGTTGTACAACAAACAAAGTGAATCAGCCATATGCATACATATATCCCCATATCCCCTCCCTCTTGAGCCTCCCTCCCACCCTCCCTAACCCACCCCTCTAGGTCATCACAAAGCATTGGGCTGATCTCCCTGTGCTATGCAGCAGCTAACCATTTTACATTTGGTTGTGTATATATGTCAATGCTATTCTCTCTTAAAATTTTCTTCCCAGCTTCCCCTCTTAAAATTTTCTTAAAACTTCTTAAAATTTAACAATTAATAAATATTACACATTGAAGTTGGTCTTTACTAACACCTTATGCCCATCAATAACCAGTTATTTCTTCCAAGTGCCTCTGATATCATCAGTAGTGAAGTTTCCTGAAAGGTCACAGCAGCTTCAGACAAAGAATCATGCATCTCAAAATAACAGAGAAACTTGAGGAAATAGCCTTGACTTCTTCCAGGCCATAAAGGATCTGCACCCCTACCCCCTTCCTCTGAAACAGGAACCTGGAGATCTTTCTTTGTTCTGAGAAGGGGAGCCCAATAGGAATCCTCCCTGTTTCCCTTAAGGACAAGCCAATCAAGGAAATCAGAGGGAAAAGGGAACGGCAACAGCAGAGGAAAGAGATTTAAACATGCTTTAGTTTTAGTTTGTATAGTCTTTTTGAAAGTTCTCCTTCTTTTATCCCTCTCCCTTCCCTAATCCTTAAAATGTCAGTCACTTAACCACCCTGAATCATCATTTTGATCTGATACTAAGTCCACCGCGATTCAAGAGGATGCTGAGAAGTAACTCATAGCAAATAACTATACATTTTTAGGTAGAATTAATCTTCCTTCTCATTCCCAAAGACACACTCATACACCCACTCACTTTTTTCTAGAGTGAATGCCCAATCAGGTTTTTTTTTTTTACCTAGCCACCCATTATTTTTAGCAAAACCTCACAGAATAAAAAAGTATACAGGCAGGGCTCCACACACCACCTCCAAATGCTGCAATAGCACAGTTGTAATTGGTGAGTGAGTTGACCATCCATGAACAGAGGCTGAAAGCAAACTTCAAAGGGCCTTACCTGTGATGGCCAGGATTTTAGAGATTAGGATTCCAGTATATTTGATTTTCAGTAACAATGGGGCAGAGCATGTGAGTGAGGATACAAGAAGTAAAACAAGAGAATAAGACGGAAAATATAAAGAAAGGGAAGAAGATAAGAGTGGGTGGTAAAAGATGCTAAAAAATGGGAAATTAAATATGATTTTTAAAATTAATAATAACCTAAACAGAAAAGGGAAAAACAATTTGGCCTTCAAGGACAAAACAGAAGAATGGAAGAGGAAGTGGTTAAATTAGCCCAGGAAAAAAAAAAGCTGGAACCAAAATAATATGAAGACCTCCACTGTTAGCAATTTTGAGCATCCGAAATCTGTGTTTCTTGTCATTTCCTGACTTGTACTGCCCTCTTTACCAACACCAAGATCAAAATAAGCAGTCATCAGACCGTTAGTCAGCACTTCTAACAGAATTGCATCAAGGATTAATCATCTCTGAAAAGGAGTTCCCCATTCTTCCCTTCAAAGTACAGTTGCCCCTTGGTATCCACGGGGGATTGGTTCCAGGCCCCAAATCCACAGACGCCAAAATCTACCGATGCTCAGGTCCCTTATAGAAAACGGTGTAGTATTTGCATATAACCAATCCACAATCTCCAGCATACTTTAAATCATCTCTGGATAACTTATAGTACCAAATGCAATGTAAATGCTATGTAGTTGTACATACAAGGTAAATGCTTTGTAAATAAATAGTCACTGGTGTGTAGCAAATTCAAGTTTTGGTTTTTGGAACTTTCTGGAATTTTTTTTTTTCAAATATTTTCCATCTGTGGTTGACTGAATGTGGGTTGGATGCAGATCCCATGGATATGGAGGGCCAGCTATAATGATTTTTAGATAGTTATTATAAGATAATTTTTTAAATTTAATTAATTAATTAATTAATTTATGGCTGTGTTGGGTCTTCGTTTCTGTGCGAGGGCTTTCTCTAGTTGCGGCAAGTGGGGGCCCCTCTTCATCGCGGTGTGCGGGCCTCTCACTATTGCGGCGTCTCTTGTTGTGGAGCACAGGCTCCAGATGCGCAGGCTCAGTAATTGTGGCTCACGGGCCTAGTTGCTCCGCGGCATGTGGGATCCTCCCAGACCAGGGCTCGAACCCGTGTCCCCTGCATTGGCAGGCAGATTTTCAACAACTGTGCCACCAGGGAAGCCCTATAAGATAATTTTTAAGTTCCATATTCAGAGTTATTGTAGGATAATTCAGTTTATATAAAATCTTCACCCAAAAATCTAAATCTTTTTTCAGAGCAGTGTGCCTTAGTGGAATGGGCTTTGAGACCATTGAAATCTGGGTTCAAGTCCTAGCTCTGCTAATTATTGGTTCTGTAGTCTTTTTTCTTACTTATTAAAATTTCAATTTATTCAGTTGATTATTTGATAGTCTGCCTTACCCAATAAATGAAGTCTCTTCAAGGACAGAGATAATTTCTAATTTTACTTATCATTTATTTGTCATTTGTTTAATAGTAATTGACACAGTAGACTAAATAATTTTTAACAAATGAATGAATAATTTATTAAATACTTTTTCAACAAACTGCAAGATATTTGACATTTTTTAAAGTGTCCATTATGTTCGATGCTACTGTATTATTAGGTTCTGGGAGCAAGGAATGTATCAGTAAAAGCTAATCCTTGCCTTCAAAGATTTATAATACAGTAGAGGAGAAATTCTTATAATTAACTATCATACAAGGCAGACTGTAATATGTGCTATAAAAGAGATATAAACACATCTCTATAAGAACAGAGAAAGCAAATCTGCCAAAATTGACGAAGCTTTCAAAATGCAGAGGTTATCTGAAATCTTCCTGGAAGGTAGTTTTGGATAAAATGGAGAACTAGGGAAAGGATGGTTCAGTAGTGTTGAGCAAAGATGTTTTAACTTCTCTGAGCCTCTCTTTCCTCCTGCACACAATGGGCGTTCTCAGGATTAAATGAGAGAGCCAAATAAAAGGACCTTTCTCATCTCTACTATGTAAAATGTACTCGATAAAGTAGAGCAATGATTATCAGCACATTAAGAAATCAACGTTCACATATATAGAAGGACAAGAGAGAAAGATCTGGAAGAAGAGCTGGAGCAAAGGGGCTGTCAGTGCGGACGTACGGACGAGAGAAGCGGTGTGCCTTTCTGTGCACCCACATTCCTGGATGTGAGTTCAGTGTGGGAGCAAAGCGCAAGTGTGCGATCAAGGAGAGAAAACTGAAAACAAGAAGAGGGTAATGAAGAGCAAGACGAAGGGAGACTCCACTGGGTGGAGGAGAAGTGTGACGTGAAATCATGTAATCTGCCACCGACTCCGAATCAATGGACAGTAAGCCACCTTCCCAGGACCACCAATATCTGGGGACAGGCCAGTCACCTGGACCACAAAGCTAAATAAACTGTGAGTTCCTTGATGGCAAGAGCCATCATTCTGTAACAGAAGTAAATTCTTACATGTTTAAAGTGCTTTTCTCTTTTTTGTCGTCCTGAGTAGAAATCTTTGCACTGGTCTGCCTGAGGTAATGATGTGCCTGGAAGGAAGGTTAGAATTTATTATAGAAAGAGAACAAGACAAAGAGTAATGTTTTGCTTCTGTCATTCAAAAAATAGGGTTTTGCAAGCCTCTTAGAAAGGAATTCTCTCTACTCCTTTGTGAGACCTGAGTAGTTTAACCACCATACGTGGAGGCTTCAGATCATAGAGATCTACCACAATAAAGTGAAAAAAAAGAAAAAAAAGTAACCTGTTTGTCACTAAGATTTAGCCAGGTGAATGAAGTCAGGAAAGAAGATACACTGGAAAGATCTCGTCTTTGTTAATGTGGGGCATTGTGGGAATTAGAAAGAGAAGGGGAGAGAGACAGAGAGAGAAATAGCGAAGGTGGTCCTAATCTCCCCTTACCCAGCTCTTCTGAGTTTGGCCCAGGCAGGGAAACGTGCACTAAGAAAGCAAGGTTAGTTACTTCCAAAGGCAGAGCAAGAGACCCCCATGGGCTCTGAAATGAGGTAGCCCTGCATGTGGCACACCCCCAGACAAGCCCAGGGACCCAGCCCGCCCCAGTCCGTGCAGTATGGCCAGACAGAATGATGTAGATAGAGAGGACCCAGACACCTCAGGCCCCTCTGCTCCTCAGAGGCAGAAAAAGCCAGCCAGACTTCAAAGGGCAGCAGGGGAAACTGAAATGAGAGCAGGTCAACCAGAGCCCACTACAGACTTTGACTGGGTGGGAGATCAACCACAGGTCACACCCACCCAAGTTGGCCACAAACACCCACAGGGCCAGCAGCACCAGGTGGACGGGACAACAGCCTGGAGGGCCAGGGAGGGGTAGGCAGCTGTGCCTGAAGACACTGTCTCTTCCCACCACCCAAGGCTGCATAAGCCTCAGCCCTTCTCCCTGCTCCAGACAAGCTGGGGAGGAAGAGGTAGCCTGTGAGCCTGAGGATTTTTAGCCAAGGGGAGCAGAATAGTATCCAATATTGAATGGGACTATATTTTTTGAAAAATTTTTATTGCAGTATAGTTGACTTACAATGTTGTGTTAGTTTCAAGTGTATAGCAAAGTGATTCAGTCATACATAGACATACATACATATACACATATACATACAGTACATATATATATTCTTTTTCAGATTCTTTTCCATTATAGGTTATTACGAGATATTGAGTATAGTTCCCTGTGCTACTCAGTAGGTCCTTGTTGTTTATCTGTTTTATATATAGTCGTGTGTATATGTTAATCCCAACCTCCTAATTTATCCCCTGCTCCCCCCCCACACACACCCTGCTTTCTTCTTTGGTAACCTTACGTTTGTTTTTTATGTCTGTGAGTCTATTTCTGTTTTGTAAATAAGTTCATTTGTATCATTATTTTAGATTCCACATATATGTGATATCATATGATATTTGTCTTTCTCTGACTTACTTCACTTAGCATGATCATCTCTAGGCGAATGGAACTACATTTTAACCAGATATTTAGTCAATTTTATTCCTCCCTCTGACCAGGAGGTAAGAGCTTGGGAAGGAAGCCAAAATAGCATAGATTAAATAAAGTTGAATTTTGCAATTCCATCACACGTTCTTTCTTTGGTTTCAAGTTAAAAGGCAATCTCAGCACAAAATGTACTTGTTGACTGGTAGGACTTCCAAAGGAATGAATTCTTTGAAAAAAAAAACAAGGCTATTCATCCTAAGTGGTCTGGCTTTAGTGGGGAGGATCAAGTGACTGAGAAGGACGGAGGGAGGAAAGGGAATGCGGTCTATGGGCAAAGATTTTGTCTATTTTTTTTCAGATGTGTTGGCAGTGCCTGGACCATAATAAGTGCTCCATAAACATGTTAAATGAATGAAGAAATAGACGTGAATTGAGTACCAATCTTGTGCCCGACATTGTAAACATGATCTTATTTAATTTTCACAACAGACTTTTAAAGTTGTAATTATCATCATTATTTGATAGATAAAGGGGTTCAGACAGGTTGAATAACTTCTCCAGGGTCACACACCTGAGAAGTGTGTAATGTGGACAGAATTCATACACAGGCCAAATGGACGACTGTGACTTCTCAATGTATTTCCTCCTGTGGAAGGAAATCTCTTCATATGGAAGAAATTCCAATGATATTTCCACTTTCCATTTTATATCACAAGGAAGATCCTGGTGTTTTCTGCCATGACCAGATGCCATGACCCCTGCAAAACTGATCCCTACTGCAAAAATGATCCTTCTGCTACGAAAGTAACTGATTTAGTGGCAGATACTGTGTCGAAATTAAAATGTTCATAGTTATCTGGAGAGAAAGGAAACACAGGAAAGTTGAAAAGGCTGTGTGGGAAACCAAAATGCAATCCTAGAAAAAGAAAAAGAAAGAAAAAAGGGAAATCATAACAGAAGTCCGAACTTTAACTGAAATAAGCATTTTTAAATGTCAAAATAACTCTTGACATTTTTGTAATCAATATAAACAACAAAATAGGCCAAATTGCGTAAAATAAGGCCTTTCTTGGGTTTCCAGTGACACTACAAACCACAAAACGCTCCACCATTTTTTAAATTACAGCATGGCGTTTTACCCTCTGGTGGGTTGTTTGGTCGAACACTACCATCTACATTAACATTTGCCACACCGTTCTGCTTTGATCTGAGATTCCCTCTAAATTTAACAGGCATTCACACTGCTGCAGAAGCAAAATCATTGTCATTTCAAAGACTTACACTCCATTTATCCCAGTTATAAAAATTAGCAAGGGTCAATAGCCTAAGGGTCTAAAGAAAACCTAGCTGAATCTAAAAGAAATAAAGCTGGATGCATAAAACTGGAAATACAACCAGCAACACAAATATTTCACTTTCAATCATGGGTCTTGCTAATAAGACTAAGATTTCCAAATAGCATATGGAAAAGAGAAATGATCAGGAATCAGGAGCAAGCCACAATGAGACAGTTGGACATGTGACTCTCTAAGGTTCCTTCCAACTCAATGGATCTGTGATTATGAGGCTGGGAAGCCTGAGGAAGTTTTCTTGGCTTCTCTGTGTAATGGAAAAGCATAGCTCAGCTTCTTGGGGGAGGTTGATTAACCTCATTAGTTTAAGATTCTTCATCCTGAGGGAATAGGTAGTGATACACTGTTCATAGGATTGTTGTGTATAGCTAGTGGAAAAGTCAGACTTGCTCATATACTTTTTTTTTTTTTTTTTTTGCGGTACGCGGGCCTCTCACTGTTGTGGTCTCTCCCGTTGCGGAGCACAGGCTCCGGAGGCGCAGGCTCAGCGGCCATGGCTCACGGGCCCAGCCGCTCTGCGGCATGTGGGATCTTCCCGGACCGGGGCACGAACCCGTGTCCCCTGCATCGGCAGGTGGACTCTCAACCACTGCACCACCAGGGAAGCCCGCTCATACACTTTTTAAAGCTTTTAATTTTTAAAGTAATTTTAGAAAGGAGGGTGACAAAGGGAACCAACATTTAGAAAGTACTGCAGCATCCAATATGCATGGCTGATGTTCTCATTATGCTACTGCATTATATGAGATGGCACATTTTGGAAAGGTTGAGACACTAGTGGTTTGATATCCATTATCACCACGCAGTGGAAATCCAGGAGCTAGGACATCCCATTCAGATATGTGGTAGCCTCCAATGATCAGACACACCAACCAAGAAGCTTTTCTAACCCTAAGTCCCAGAACCCAATCTAACCTGTTTCCCAAATCCACCATGGGCTGTCACACCCCAGGCCAACGGAAGGAGACTGCTTCAACGTGGGACTGATTTAACACTAATGCTGGACCTAGACTGAGCAGCTCAGTTATTCCTACTTAAATCAAGTGACAAATAGGAGCCCTGAGGTCACCTGTAGCTACTGTCATTTGACATTTGGCCTATATAAGATTATTCTGAAATTGAATCGGTTACTAACATTTAAAAATCAGGAGATTACACATCAAAATCCATATTTCCAGCTTCCTTTGGAACACCTCAAAACACTGGGCTCCCATTCTCAGCTGGCAGCAAAGGACTGGAGGAGGTAAGGACTTCGCCACTGAGATGGACTTTCCTCTCAAGTTTGTCACAATCTTACCTGACTCACTTCACTCCAATAAGTTCTCTGCCTGGTTCCCAGAGGCATTTGAAGGCAACCACTGACTCGAAGATCTAAATAGAATAGGAAACCTTCTGAAGGCCCCTCAACTGCTGGAAGGCAACCACATCTGGATCTAAGTGACTACTCTGGCATCTAATCATGAAGCTGATCTAACAAGACCCCTGTGCTAGGGACCCCTGAAAGCCAAATGATGGAAGGAGGCTGGCTAGCTCAGAGCTGACAAGCAGGCCTGGAAGTCCTTACAACGCTGACAAGGAATGATGGCCAGGCCAGAAGTACTGTTTTAGCATTATGATTGCGTTTCGACCGCTCTGCTCTGCCATGTATGGTATATAAAATGTCATTTTATAAGATATCATGTTCATTAGCCAACAAATATATGGAAGCGTTTCACCATATAAAAGAGTATTTCAGCTCGCTTAAAGAATTCAAACAGGGCTTCACTAAACTAAATGTTTTCTAGATCCTACAATTTTCTTCCATAAAAATAAACTCAGTTCCATGGAAAATACTATAAATCACAGAGATCCTGATCTTAGCAAAGCTTAACAGACAGATCCTTATTTTTCCCAAAGCCCATACTTGGCTCATTTCAGTGGAATTACTTTTGTTTCTCCGTAGTGCTGTTTCCCCATGTGTAATGGTCGTCATCAGCCTGAATGCCAGCCCCGCAATCAGGTCTTGCTTGTGGGAAAGGGCTTCGGTGCACTTAGACTTTTATGTTATTACATCCCATTAAAGAGCTTATGCTTTGTTATCCTTTTCTGAACCTTGGCAAGGCCTCTTCATTCTCTTACAAGTTAAGTGAAAGCAGAACTCTGTGCTGGGCTGCTAGTGCTTCCTAGTGAGAGCCGTGAGATGTGAATAGTATTCATCGAAGAGATTATTCAAGTAGGCAGCCACCCATCCTAGGGATACCCTGCCGGTTCAAAAATACAGGAAACAAAGTTACGCCCTCAATTTATACCCCTCCTTAAGTTGACTGAAAAAAGAATTCAGCAAGGGAAATGACGCTGCTACCTTTTATTTGCTTTAGGCAGTGGGTTACAGCCTCTAAAGTAAGAGTTAGTGCTGTGGATTTCCTCTAAATTACAGAAAAGTTCATGGAGTGACATAAAAAGAATGTAGAGAGTTTATAATGCAAAGAAACTATAGTAATCCCTGATGTCTAAGACTTCTTTTGTATGGAATACAAATTGCTCTTTTTCCTTCAGATAGATTTAAATGGAAGTAGGGAGGAAGTTAAAGTGTTTTCAACAAAGAGAAAATGTTCCGATTACTTCGCTCCAAATGGACGTTTCCTGCCAGTTACCAGTGCATTCTTAATTGATAATGAAATGCAAACTCTAAAGTAAACTTACTGTGGTAACACAGGCACACAATTCCGTATGAATCAAAATTCTGCAAACCACCTAATAATATCACACGCGGTGCCAGACTCAACCCTGACATGACGCAAGGCAGTTTTGGTGGCCTGAAAACTGTCCTCACCAGGAAAGGAATCAACATTCAATCATTTTGTGGTTTTTCAGTGAAACTCATCTCTTGTGTGCTTTTTTTTTTTTTTCTTTCTAGTGTTTATTTAATTCCTCCAAATTCTCCATAGGCTTATTCTAACCATTAGGCAAAAATTATGTATAAATAATTGTTTCTTTAAGACTCTGATAAAATTATATAGCATTTCCAAAAAGCCACCTTTCTATAAATCAAGAAAATCTATTTTAAAACACAAAGGAAAGTAATTGTCCATTCCTTAATTTTAAAATACTTTAGGTTTCCAACGTTGGAACATTGTGTTGAATTAAAACATTTATTCTGAATTTTTACTTTAGGGACGAATTAGTTAATTCACTCCTTTTTTGAAAAGACAAAAGATTGAACACATTTTTTTCCCTCTAGTGGAAATCTGATGTGTATTTAGGCATCCAAGATCCCACACTGCTAGCTATTAGCTGCTAAGTGTGTTCAGTATTAACACACACTTCAAATTTGTACTCTAGTGCCTTGATTAGTATTTAGCCTAGAATTTGTGAGAATAGCAATGGCCTTTTTACAAATCTAATAGAAAGCCCAGATGAGTAGAGAAAGATACCAAATAAACAACCCCAGAAATCCAAGTCTCCTTATCTTGTAGGCCACATACACTTTAGCACAGCCCCTGTTCCAAGAGTACCTCTTTAAGGGAAAGATGGTGTCATCCAGATAGCTCTTTACTTTAACAAGTTCAGTAACTAAACTGCTTGTATTGAATATTCTAGAAAGTGAGCAGAGGATGGAAATCTATTTGACTCAAATCACTCACAGATGTTTAAATTACTTCAACCCATTTCAACTTTTGCTACATAGGGCCACAATTCAAAAATAACTGATTATGGGGAAAAAAAAAGCTCTCTATAAGCATAATTTTTAAAAGAAAAACTAATACAATGAATATATAAAATGAGGTAATGTATATAAAACTGTGTTGTTATAGGGGTCATTTTTCCCCTTTAAATTAGGAGGTCCTTGTGGGTACGTCTTCTAAATTTCTTGTAATTTTGCAACTCCTACTATGGTGCTTATGATAGTATAATAATTCAGCTGGGGAAAGTATTGACATAAAATATTTAGATAATTGAGGCAAAGGAGTTTATATATTGAATAATGTAGGTAATTCTTTAATACCCTAATTCACTTCGCACGTGTGAATGGGAATATGAAAATCTATGTTTTTCTAAATGCTGCCCTGACCAGCATCTAGACAAGGAAGAGAAACCAAGAACTATTTCTGCAGGTGGCCACTGAAGCTAGCTGAAGCAGAAAAGCATGTGAGACCTAACCACTATTTCTGGTGCTGCAAAATTCTGCAGAAGCTTGGTGAGTGAAGACTCTCCAGGCATATGATAGTTAATGCCTTTCGAAGTGATTTAGCACAAGTCTTCTCTTATTTTAGAACATAACTTTCTGGTGACTTAAATTTGTTTTTCCTGAAGTGTCTGGACAGGCAAAAAAGAAACCCTGAAATTAGAAAGAAGTATGCTTTCCTTTGTACCAAAGAATGAAACCACCCAGCTGTCCCACCGGTAGACCTCTGAGGGGTGGATCTGGTCATGGTGGGTGGGCATCTGAGCTATTGGCAGGTTCAGTGGGATTGTTATGTAAGACTACAATGCAGAGTCCTTGGGCTGCTTGGGATCTAGCTCCACTCCCTGGCATCAGAAGTCACTGAAACATACAACACACAAAAGACCTACCTAGGCTTCTTTCTCTGGTCCTCTAGAGGATTTGTGATTGCTCACCTTTAGATGAGTTTGTTCATGACGTTAATAATGAAGGATGTGTGTCATGTTTCTTCTTCAGTTGCGCATTTTTGTCTCCTTTCTTTTGCATCCAGGTTAAATTAGGACACCACCTAAGACTTATTCAAATGCAGACTTCATTTGCCTATTTCACCCAAGTGGCTCCACCCAACAGAGTTCACAGCAGTGCTCTTGAGAGAAAAGCACAAAGTGAAGTGAGATATAAACTAAAAAGTTGAATGCTTTGATTTCACACGCGGCCTAGAACAACTTGAAAAACCAAATGCAAGGGATGTAAGTTACAACATAATAGGTATAATGAACTCTGCTGTATGTTACATATGAAAGTTGTGAAGGGAGTGAGTCCTTGAGAGTTCTCATCACAAGGACATTTTCTTCCTGTTACTTTAATTTTGTATCTATACGAGACGATGGATGGTCACTAAACTTATTGTGGTAATCATTTCATGATGTATGTGAGTCAAATCATTATGTTGTACACCTTAAATTTATACAGTGCTGTATGTCTATTATATCTCAGTAAAACTGGAAGAAAAAAATTGAATACCAATTCTGATATTTACCACAGAGTCCAATACCATAAAGGACTTCATTCTTAATCTAAAAGTTAATTCACCATTATTTAACTTTAAGTTATTTAGAGATATTGGTTAAATAAAAGCCAAAGATTAAAAGCTGCCAACGTGGATCATATTTATTAAATGAAATTATTTTACACTGCTTGAGAAGCGAATATATTCCGGGAAGTGTACAACATTGGACAAACTCTTGGAAAGAAGAAATGTTTCTTGCTGTATCAGGCTTCCTGGGCCCCAAACAGAAGGAGCCATTGAAGCACTAGAGCTGGTGGAATGGCTCCTATAAGCTCTATGAAGGCAGGGACCTTGTTTATCGTTCGTGTGGTATCCATGGCACACAGCCGAGGGCAAGCATTCTTGTTGAAGGGATGGGTGCATGGGTGGGTGCACCCATTAGGAGGGGTGGGAGAAGGAAACACGAGCTAAATCAGTGCTTCCTCTGGGGTTGTTCTTTCTGCCCTGGAGCAATAATAGGGAAGTAGGTAAGCAGCTATCTACCTTTCCCCATTCCGGTCAACACTGGAAGCAATGTCCCTTCTTTCCTGTTCCCATTCCTCCTTGTATCAAATCAGCCTGTCCCAAGACCACCACAGCACCTGAAGCACTTCACCTCTGCCTGGCCACTCCCAGAGCTGGCTGAAGGAAGGAATCCTTAAACAGGGCTGAGCACAGGCCAACAAGCTATCTAGCTGCAACAAGCTTATAAAGCCCTCAAAAGCATGACCTTAATGGATAAACAACTAGGTCCTATTGTATAGCACAGGGAACTATATTCAATATCCTGAGATAAATCATAATGGAAAAGAATATTAAAAAAAGAATGTATGAGAGAGAGAGTACGCGAGCGAGCGACAGAGAGCGAGCATGAGCTTATCATCCATTTCTTTCGTGTCTCTGCCTACTACTTCTAACAATGCAGATCTTACACTGAGACAAGTGTAATCATGTGACTGAATACCTTTTATCTGTTTGGTCACACTCCAGTTTGTGTCACCAATACCAATATGTTTCAGTATCCCTGCCAGTGTGTAAAAGTCCATTCTTCATTAGGTGATTTACAATGCACCATATACACCTAAGACGGAAATCTGTTAAGAAACTTTCATTGTGAGAATTTCAATTATAACCCTAGACTCTTTCAAGACACAGAAATTCTTCAGAGATTACAAATACCAATACTAGGCCAAATTTTCATTCTATAGAAGCAAAGATATATCATCAGGTCACAGTTATTTAGCATTTTAATGTTTTGGTTCTGGGGCTTAGGAGAATACTAAAAGAGCATGTGTCCCTTCTGTGGAACACTCTGGGGCTTTTGCCACATTCTACTGAACTCTGAAAACTTTTTCTGTAATTTCACGAAGACCCATATAGCCCTCATACTCAGAAGTAGAAGTTTACCATATTGAATTTTTTTTTTTATTTTCACAGGTCTTAAGAATATGGTTGGATAAGTTTAGACAAATGCATACATCGAGTAACAAACACCTTAAAAAATTAAGATAGAGAACATTGTTAACAGCCTAGAAAGCTCCTTCATGTTCCTTTTCAGTTTATTCTCCTCCCCCAGGCAACCACTATTCTGATGACTTCTATCTCCATAGATTAGTTTTGTCTATTCTTAAATTTCACATAAATGGAATCACACAGTATGTTCTCTTTGTGGCTGGCTTCTTTTGCTCAACGTAATGGTTTTGAGATTTACGCTGATTGTTGCAAGTAACAGTAGCAGTTCCTTTTTTAATTGCTGAATAATATTCCATTCTATGAATTTACCACAGTGTGTTTATCCATTATTAATTAACACAGAAGCTGCATGGGCACATGCTGGTGCTTCAATAAAACAAATGTAGCAATTCCTGTTCTTTCAAATCTTCAGTTTATACTTGGCTTTTGCTAATGACTATATCCAGATCCAAAGCTGATTTTTAATCCTTCAGTCCTCAAAGAGAGCATGAGAAAAACTTCTTGAGAGTCTGAAGAATCTGAGCAGAAAGCAGGAGTAAGAGATAGGAGGTATTAGGGGAGATATCTTCAACATGAACCAAATTTGCTCTAGGTCCTGGCTCTTGTCAAGGATTGTGAAAAGACTGAATTAAATGCAGGTCTAACCCTAACCCTCTCTCAGTGTTATCTTCCTCTTATCTTTCCTAGCTCTTTTGACCACTGGTTAAAAATTATTTTTCTCTGTAGACAATCTAAAGACTTTCACCTATTCAAGAAAGCCTTGTAGTCTGTAGTTTCAGTTAGAATGACAGTGAAGGCAATGGTGTATACAGAAATGTATTTTGAGTTCCTTTCCTTGTGACCAAGCACACATCAAAAAAGCAGGAAGGGAAGTTGGAGGAAATTATGCAATTTATTATGATTTCTCATCATCAAGAACTTGTGTCCACGGGGAAAGAATAATAGTTCCTATAAAGGTTTCTTTTGGTTATTTGTGATTCCTCCCTCAAGAGCTTTAAAACAAATTTTGAGAAAGCATAGACAAATCTAGTTTGATCTAATTTGTTAGAAAACAAATGAGATCAATCTAATTTGATCTAATTAGTTAGGTGTCCGCAGGAAACATCATTCCAGATGAGAATGGAGCAACCAGCATTAAAAAAAAAAAAAAAAAAAAAAGAATAACTGAACATTATACTGAGATTATAAAAATTCATTATTGCAAATACTGTGGATGAATAATGGTTCTAAATTAGAGATTAATTTTAAGCCAGTGACTATTTACAGAATCAAATCTTTAACGGTTCTGCAGGTAGAATTTCTTTTTAATGTGTCACTCAAGTATTATCCCTTGTGTCTCAGTTGAAAAAGGGATTTTTAATATTCAGAATTACTTGAACTTCAAGCCCTCACTTTGTAGGATTTTCCCAACATGGTCCATCATCTTTCTGAAGGTGCTATTTCAGAGTAATAGCTCCCAGAAATAGATCATTTGTAGTTGCTTAGAAAACCTGACAGGTGATATATTGATATATTGAATGGAGGCATGAATGGTCAAAATCATGCAAAAACTATAGTCTAGGTTAAAAGTACTATAAAGAGTATTGGACCGGACATATATTTAACATAGGTCATGTCCAGAGGAGAAATTAATCCAATATGAAGATAAGAACCATTAAAATCTTTATGTATTTTTACATTGGGAAAAAATTAAAGATGCCATAAATGACAACTGTAGTGCTGGTACTACTGATATTACTAAAATAAAATAAAGTATCTAATTAGCATGAATGCAAAACTCCTATTCCTGTACATTTTTGAATTTATAATATCACTAAATCAACTTTTTTAAAGAATTAATTTTTCTACTTATTAAGAGACTACAAAGGAAGAACAAGCATTGTCTTATATAAGATTTTTATTTGAATACTCTGTAAAATTATAATCACATTTAATGTTGTTGGGAAGAAAGTATTATTTGGTGTCATTTTGTAATTTTCCTGAATATTTATAAGCCATAAAGTATTGTTCTGGTTGTCTGTTTTCCTCCTCTTAAAAAAATCTCTACATGTTTTTATAATTTTTTAAATTAATTAATTAATTTATTTATTTATTAATTTATGGCTGCATTGGGTCTTCATTGCTGCGCAGGGGCTTCTCATTGTGGTGGCTTCTCTTGTTGCAGAGCACAGGCTCTAGGCACGAGGGCTTCAGTAGTTGTGGCCTGCGGGCTCAGTAGTTGTGCTTTGTGGGCTCTAGAGCGCAGGCTCAGTAGTTGTGATACACGGGTTTAGTTGCTCCGTGGCATTCTACATCGTTTTTAATTAAAACTTTAGGGAGTTTATTTTAGTATAAACATATACGTACTGAGGGCTTTTTTTCTTTTTTCATCCTCAATTCTCAAAATATACTGAATTAAAACCAGATATTCATGTTGGGATACGGCCAAGGATTCCTTCATCTTAGCCATTGCTCTTGGCCAGAACTAGGGCTCTGACCTGCATCTACCCAGGGAAACCACAGTCCACGACTGTCCAGTTGTCTTGGAATGAAATGCACTGTCTGGAATTTCCAGGAAGAAAACACATTTAATCATTGGATAACGTGCTCACAGGTAGGCAAGCGAGGCTGTGCTCCCTTGTCATTGATGAGCTCCCCAGTCCCCACCAAGGTCAACTGTCCCACCTCATTCTTCCCCACATCATGTGAGTCACTGCTGTGCTTATAAAGATAAGTCCAAGAGTACAACCACTTTATCTTCCATAGAAACACAAAATGGACACGCTTTTCCATTATGCTTGATTCTGTAATGAAAGGTCTAGGAAGTGAGTGTAACATGAATTCATTCCTTCTGCCTCAGCAGACAGATGGATAGAGACATTCCAGTTTGTTTCCAGTCTTTTGTCTTCGGAGCATTTTTGGCATTTCCTTCAGGAAACTGGAGGTTGTGACCTAAGGTTTCCTTAGTGAACATGCTTCTGTTTCCCACAGTTAACTTTACCCAGAAATGACATCTACTCTATTAGGTGAGGTTTATCTTCGTGTCCCAACTGTGTCCTGTGCATATTCAATGACACTTGAAAGCACAAATTCTGAAAGTTAACAATAGCACTGAAGAGGCAAACACACCAAAGTACTTCTATGTAATCCCCAATGAAGATGGTAATATCAAAACAAGAATTAAAAATTTTGTGAGGCTTGCCATTTTATAGTTGGAGAAATTGACTAGGGATGTTAAAGCTTTCAGATACTACGAATCAAAAATTTTCAGATAAAAGATGTATGCTATTCAGCCAACATTCTACAACTTGTAACTTTATTCTAATGTACAGTTTTATATTGTTCAGCAGGTAGACTGGGAGAAGCCAAGACAATGTCCTGAAAGAATTAAGTAATTTAATATAATCTCCCATAGCCATATCCCCACTTCCCCAGTATGTTGATGGCAAGTCAAGAATGTAAGCTTCTAGGGATGGGTGTGAACCGACCATTGAGTGTCATAATTTAACTTTGATTTACAACCACATTGTTGTACATTATTTCTTTTAAAACTCATGTTTTAAGACGGAATTATTGTACTTAATTTAGTTTGGCTTGAATGTCATTTAAAACTCAAACAATTACATTTACTTGTCAATGTGGTATTTAGAAGCTGGTGGTTTTCATCTCATTCTTTACTACTCTTCAATGTTAAGTTATTGAAGTTTCTCTTCCTGAAAAAAAAAGAGTGGTTTCTAAACAAACCACATTCTTTTTTCACACCCTAGTTTATCAGGGTAAAATCCTCTAAAGAATAACAGAAATTTGCCTTTAACTGGTTCTGAAGAGGCACATAGTCAAATAGAATGTCTTAATAATTATTTTTTTTAAAAATGCTCTTCACAAAGGAATCTTTAAAAAAAATCAGTTTATTAATGTTTAAAAGTTGATAAAGCTATGTGCAAAATGATCCACATTGTCAGAAACCTATTAAATACTATTTTTTTTTAAAAAAAAAAGACATTTCTCGGTTTAATTGCACTGGAAACCACACTAAACAGACACCAATATATTTTTATTCTTTGTGACATTTATACACATCTTCAATTAACTATTTAATGTACTGAAAAACATCTTATGTTCCCTATCAGTTAAAGTAATGCTTTAAGGGCACAAGAGGATGGTATTTTCTGAAGAAATACACATTCAATGGTGTTAACACAGGTTAGGAAAATCCAATAAAATGTTGAAACAAATACATTCAAAAATTATTAAAAAGTACTTTTAACACAACAAAATACAGCCATCCTGTTGGTTGAAATGATTCACACAACACTCTGAAAGAAACATCAACAAAAGTGCCAAAGACAGATGCTGTATTTGTTAGACAAATTCGTTAAGAAATCTTTCTTGGTTTACAAAGTCACCCCCCAGTCAGTTTTCACCTTGTTTTGCTTGTTTGTTTCTCCTATGACACTAAGGATCCTGGCTGATGTCATTTAAATAAATTGGACTTCCTTATGCAGTTTTCAGCCATGATGGATATGATACTGTAATACATTTCATTGCAAAGGTTTTTTTTTTTAAAGTGACTGCAACTAAAATCAAAAACACTCATCCAGCTTACGTGGAAACTTTGGCTTCAGCAAGTGAAATTGCTTTACATTTCCAAACCATCTCCACCACAGTCTACCTGCTGGACACAGCCTACCTGCTACACATCATCAAGAAATGGACCGTGCCACACTCCCAACTCTGAATGCCAGGTAGTTAAAATATAAAGTAAAGGAATTCTGAGGAGGGGTGTGAAGGGGAAGGGAGGGTAGGATATGCAGAGCATACCTAGCGAAGCAGAAGTGCACACACTCACTTGGGCTGGAAACTAAAGTGAAAGAAAACATCTCAAAGCTCCCGACAGAGACGCTTTCACACGGGGACATTAGTCTTTGAGGAGGGGCCAGATGAACCCTTCAGGAGCTTGACAATGCCAGACCCTTGGCTCAGTGCAAAATCAAAGCTCCAGCGAGGGGAGGAAATAGATTCCAGGCGAGGACCTGATCTCCACCCTTCCCAGTGCATTGTTCACAGGAACTAAGTCTACCCACCAACACCAGGCACCACCGGGCTGTTCTTAAGCTCCCCCTCCCTCCCTCTGGCTTGAGACAGCTCCTGCCTGGCAGCAGCGGAGGCACAGAGTTGTTGGGTTTTTTTCCAAACACTGGGGTGGTGGGCAACCATGCAAGCTCCCCATGGGTCAGCAGTTTTCACTTTTAGGAAGAAGAGTTGACGTTTCCAGAAGACATAATGGTCTCTGGGTTATCCCCATCATCCTTCTGAGGGTGGGAGGAGTTGTCTGACTTACTGCGGCTGAATTCCATGCCGGCGATGATGGGTCGTGTGAATTTGCCGGTGGAGTCTCCGCTGGGGCACTTGCAGCAGGACATGATCCGGACGAAGGCCCGACGCATCTCCTTGTTGGACAAAGTGTAAATGATGGGGTTGGTGCCAGAGTTGAGCACAGCCAACACCAGGAAGTACTCCGTTCTGAAGAGGATGTCGCAGGTCTTCACCTTGCAGCCCACGTCCAGCAGAAGCAGGATGAAGAGTGGCGCCCAGCAGGCGATGAAGACGCCCAGGACGATAATCACGGTCTTGAGCAGTGCCAGCGACTTCTCAGAGCTGCGGCTGGCCTTCGAAATGTTCTTGCGGAAAGTCAGACGGCGGCTCCGAGTCCTGACCAAGGAGTAGATCCTGCAGTACAGGATGACGATGGAGAGAAGGAGCAGAGTGAAGACCGTGGTGCAGAAGAGGATATAGTGCTTGTGGTAGAGCGGCAGCACTGTGGAGCAGCTGGGCAGCGTGCTGATGCAGTTCCAGCCCATGATGGGCAGGCCCCCCAGGATGAGGGAGATAACCCAGCAGGCACTGATGAGCAGGAAGGAGCGGAACCTGTTGCTCCCATTGTGGAGTTTCATCTTCAGCATGGTGATATAGCGCTCAATGGCAATGGCTAGGAGGCTGAACACGGAGGCAGACAGGGCCACAAACATACTCCCTTCCCGCAGAAACCACTGGGCGGGGGTTAGCTTGTAGGTGGTGGCCCCAGACAAAAGCAGGTTGGCTGTGTAGGCCACTCCTGCCAACAGGTCTGAGAGGGCGAGGTTGCCAATAAAATAGTACATGGGTCGGTGGAACTTCTTGGTTTTCCAAATGGTCAGCAAAACAAAGATGTTCTCTAGGATGATAAAGCAGCAGATGAGAATGAACACCACTGAGATCAGTTTAATGCCGTTTTCCTTGTCCGCGCCGATATTCAGCTTTCCCGTGTAGTTATAATGCCGGACGATGATGTCGTAGTTGACATAGTCGGAGACAGAGCTGCGGAGGGCCTTGACCAGAGGCATGTTGGTGGACCCCATGATGCGCGCTGTCCCCAGGAGCCCGGGGCGGTACTTCTCCAGATGAACGCTAGAGGGCGAGGCGGAGAGAGCCTTCACTGGCAGCGGGGGTGGTTGAGCGAGAGAGATCCAGGCTTTTTTGTGCAGCTTTTCCGTGGCTGGAGAGGGCCTCAGAAACCGCAGCCTTAAACAAATCACAAAGAGAGAGTCAGGGAAAAAGCCACAGCACACTGGCGTCATTCATTCTAAGGAAGGTACTGCTCCAGTTTTCTTGTTGATTTGTTTTAAAGAAACTTGGGGAGAGTGCAGGAAGAAGGATTAAAGAAAACAAAACAAAACAAAAAAATCAAACTCTCATTTCTTGCAAAGAAAAAAAAAAAAAAAAAAAAGGAAGAAGGGGAAGAAAGAAAGGGAGAAAAAACAAAAATGTACCCAAACTGAAAACTCCGACGCGACAAGACGAAAATCGTCCCCTATGGTTACATCCACTTAAATGGAAATAGGAAAACTGGAAAAGTGAACCCCAGTTATCCCCACTCTTGCCTCCTCAACCCCCCCCACCCCCGCCCAACGCTGCTCCCACCCCACAAGGTTTCCAGCCGCAGTCGAAAGAGTCTCTGAAGCGTTCACCCGCTCGGCGGCGGGCTCACCACCAGCTTCTGGTCGCTCCTTCGAAGAGCCTCAACCGCCAATGTGAGGGCGGAGACGCACACCTCTGCCCTCCACCACCACCCAGCTAAAACCACCTCCTAATTGCCATGCAAGAAATTAGGTTTGCACGAAAACCATTTGACAGCGTCAGTCACTTTTTGGGCTCTATTAATAACTCTCTAGGAGCAGGTGTGCTTAGGGTCCGAAGGCGCAGCATGGTGTGGGCAGCCAAGCCCGCCCTGGCCTTGCGGTAAACAGGAAAGCTTAGCGCCTCCGTGAAGCAACAGCCTTTTCGTTCTTCTTCTTCTTCTTTTTTTTTTCTTGCGAGCCAGTGCAAGAAAATATAAAGGTAAGCAGTGAAAATCATTCATAAGATATTGCAATAAATCCCAGAAGTGCCGTACATTCGTTGATTGCAAAAGGAGTATTTTTAGTTACTGTGGATATAGCCGAAACACGCACACAATAAGAGAAGTTAAACTACAAGTGATAAAAATACATGCCACTGCATTCCAAATTCCAAATGCCAAATTACTCTCCAGAAACTCACACAAACAGAAGTCTGTCGGTGCATTGCTAAGCTAGCGCGGGCAGTTTTATTCACTGCTCTTCCCCAACACGTTGCCTCCTCTCATAGAACTAGAAAGTGTGGGGGGAATGAAACGTGGCACTGGTGATCAGAAGTCTACCAGAGAGTTGTTGAAGTGTTTCAAGGTAACGTAGCAAATGCGATAAAAGTGGAGTCATCGAGGCGACAGCAATTCCAGCAATTCCCAGGACTGCAGAGGCAGCTCGCGCCCAGTAGCTCCGCGTTTCCCTCATCTAATTCCACACCCCGCTCGCTCGCAGTGCAAGTTTAAGCCCTTACCCCACCTCCCCCGGTCTTTGTCTATAGGATTTCCCAGAATAAGCGCCTCTCCTCCGACCCACCACAGCTTCCGCTATCTCCCAACCCCAGACGGTTCTACAATGGGAACTTAACACTTTTCCAAACTTTGTTAAGTCACAAGTGCGCCAAGAACAATCCGATCCGGTTGGTCTCCTTGGTAGCCCAGAGATGCTTGTTTTCAGCACCCAAAGACAGATGTTTTAAAAGTGTTCGTTTTGCTTCATTCCGGTTTAAAAATTTTGTTTCTGCCTCTGAAGACCTCCCGCCGCGATGCTCCTCCGCGCGCACTCCCTACCTGGCTCAGGCTGGACGAAGCTGCGTTCGGGGAGCTCCGGGTCTGCACGGCGCGCTCGGCATCTTGCTGCTGCCCCCGACTGAGCGCGCCGCGTTCTCAACTTACTCGAGTCGGGGTCCCCTCCCTCCGCAGCCGCGCACTCCAATGGCCAGCGCGCTCGCCGCGGCCCGGCCGACCGGTCAGCTGAAGTCGCCGAGCGCCCCGCTGAGGCTGAGTGGCTTCTTTAGGAAGAGACAGGGAGGAGTGAGTGCCTCAACCCCACACGCCCTCCGCCCGCGGCTGGGGCCCTCAGGATCAGTGCTGCTGAGACTCACTGTCCAGGAAAGATCTGGGGCAGAAACACACACACAAGAAGAACCCCGCCTTCCCCACAGGCAACCAAAAAAAGGAAAAAAAAAACCCGAAAAGGGGCGGAGCCTGGTGCCCCCAGGACTCTTAATGTATAAATCTCGGCCCTCGCCCTGCAATCCGCCGCTCCTGGGCGGTGGAGACCGTTCTCCCGCGCCTTAGAAAAGGGGGGAGGTGAAGAGCTGTTGGAAGCTTTTCTCCAGAAAAGTCTTAAGGGACAGAGGACGGCCTGGCGTGTGTAGTGCACCTCTCTGGTCCCCCAGCCCCGCAGCCCTTGGGGGATTGGAGTCCGGTGATTGTGGCCGGGCTCCGCCCTCCTCTCCGGCCCCGGCCGCGTCTGCGGAGGCAGGGGAAACAGGCGCCGCGACCCCGCGAGTCCCGGCTGCGTTCTGGGGGCGGAGAGGCTGGGAAGGGGCTGCCAGAGGTATGGAGGAGGCGAGCAGCCTGGGAGGGAGAATGGCCCGGGAGGTTCCTCCCCTTCTGCCCGCCTCCATCTCTCACCCCCATCCCGCTGCTGCCTCGAAACTTGCGGTCTGAGGGGCAGAAAGTGGCTTTCTCGGGGCGCGCAGTGAAATGGGCCAGCTCCGGGCGAGGTGTTGGGCGGGGGTTCCCCTCACTCAACTGGGTGCAAAATCAGGCCTTGTGTCCTAGATTCTGGCCAGTGGTGAGGTCTTTGAGGAGGTGGGCAGCTGCCGGGGCCCGAGAGATTTAAACAGTTGGGCAGCTCAGGAATTTCCAGAGGGGAAGAGCTGCCGGGCCCGATCAGCCTGGGGCCTGCAGCTGCCCATCTCGGGGCCAGCGCGCTTCTCTCCCTTTCTACTTGAGAGGCCCCCAAGCCTCAATGCTCACAACTCGCCCACTCTTTCCTTTCCCTTGGATGCTACTTCAGAACGTGAGACTGCGAGGCGGCCTTGGTCAGCTCCGCCTAAATGATAAGCTGAGAGCACTTCTGACGGCCCGCCTGCTTCAAAGACGGTTTCCACCCAGTTCCTGGTCGCACTGGCTTCCCATCCTAACAGATGTGAACGCAAAACTTCTCCGTTGTGCAGTTTCAATTAACACAGTACAGACACACCCTGTACCTGAATGACTCAGAAGGAGGCTGAATGAATAAACAACAGACTCCTGTCTTCTGGGATCTTACGACTTTGCAAAGGAAAAAAATGACAGTTAATACACAGTTGCCCGAAAGCTCTCATCAGCAGCATTGCACCCAGCACACACCCAAAAATTTAACAGCAGTAAGTGCGAACGACATAGAAACTAAGATAACTGTCCTCTATACTCTAGAATAGACTTTGATTGGGTCTGAGAATGTATTTCACTTAAAAGGGAAGATATGTTGTGTCTACTCAGCACAACAAAATGTGTGGACTTGGCAAACTTCACCTCATCCACTCATTTATGAGTTCTTTAAAGGAAAAGGAATTAAAGTAAATTGCACACCCAGACTATATCAGACGTGGTAGATTATCTAATTTAACGCTACTACTCTATGAAGCAAACATTGTTGGTCATTTTGGTGATGAAGGAAATGTCAGGCAGTTTAAGCCACTAGATGTCCCAGCTAATGAGTGGCTGAGCTAGGTTCCAAAACTCAAATACTGCAGATGCCATGTCAAATGCCTTCAGTAAACAGTTAAGGTGTTCTGTATGTATACAACGGTTTGACAAATGAAGTCCTTTAAAACCACTTCTTTCCTGACTATGCAAGTGTTACACATATTAACACATTTAATCCTTACCATGACTCTGCAGGTTAGGTACTGTTAATATCCTAATTCTACAAACAAGGAAACTGAGTTCCAAACCTATTAAGTAACTTGGTTAGCGTGGGCTTTGACCGTAGACAAGCTGCAGATTCTTAACTGCTGCTCTAAACCACCGCGATCAACCTCAACCATGTCAAAGATTTGTGTGAGGGAAGTCAGTCCTTTTCTTGTGAATAATGTTGGTGAGGACAACATTCAATATTGATTCAACATTTAGAAGAGCTCAAACACTTTGCAGACGATTACTTAGCAATATTCATCCTTAGTGCACAGCTATGAGATACAAAATATAGATGACCACTCGGGCAAAATTAGAAAGTAGGCAAAGTGATTTGCCACAATTGCTTCCCTGCCAGTTTCAAGTCTCTGGTTCCCACATGTGTCTCTTCCCATTACTCTCATGAGAGCCCCCCAAGAACTGCATCTTCAAAAAGCTGTTAGCCCAGCTTCCTTTCTGCTGCAAGTCCAATGTTCCTCCCTTACTTCCTGGCATGCTGAGGTTACCATCTGATGCCCATCACATTGAGGTTGATCCATTCCAAATTTCTGATTTCAAAGCAGTCTTGCTGTTCTTTATGCATGCCTTAGTGTCTCTCTTTAAGGGTTGCCAGATAAAATACCATTCAATATTTGGGACATATACTGAAAAAATTGTCGTTTTAATCTGCAATTCAGATTTAACTGAGTGAGCTGTATTTTTATTCACTAAATCTGGCAACTCCACTCTCTTTCCTAAAGGCTCCATTCACTTTCCAACTCCCTCTCCTCCCCCTAGTCACCTGTAAAGATCCAACTCTCTACTTACTCATTTGTTCATAGGAGAATAACTAGCCTCCGACTTCGTGGAGAAAAGAGTATCACCACTTATAAATTTCAGCTTAATAATAACTTCACCCACCCTAACCTCCTTCCCACAGCTCTGCTCCTTCTCTTGCCTGTATCACCATGTTGCTTCCTCCAAAATTTCTAAGACAATTATTCTTTCTCTCTTTTGTATTTTCAGCTCTTTCGCTCTGATGACTCTTCACTTGAAACTTACCTTAATATTTATGTGTTTCCTCTACCAAAAACTCACTGTCTACCCCTCATACTAGGTCCCAGGATCTCTCTCTTCTCTTGTTTGCCAACATTCAAAACTATGTAATGGAACATGGTTGAGCTTTGGAACCAGACAGACTTGGGTTCAGCCTTAATTCTGCCAGTTCCTAGCTGTGTGACTTTAGGCAAGTTCCTTTAACTTCCTGGAGCCTCAGCTTCCTCATCTCTAAAATGGTATAGTGATATTTCTTTCAGTCATTGGGAGGATTAAAGAGCTTCATGTGTGTAAAGAGTATTACAGTAAGGGACTTCCCTGGTGGCACAGTGGGTAAGACTCCATGCTCCCAATGCAGGGGGCACGGGTTCGATCCCTGGTCAGGGAACTAGATCCCACATGCATGCTGCAACTAAGGAGCCCACGTGTTGCAACTAAGGAGCCCACCTGCGGCAACTAAAACCCCATGAAACCAAATAAATAAATACTTTTTTAAAAAAGTATTATGGTAAATGTTCACTCTCCCACCACCTCTATCTTTAACTCTATTATATTCACTGCTTTTATTATCTCACTTTCCATCTTACCATTCACGTTCCTTTTTGACTGTAAAATAAAATTATTTTTAATAAAATTAATACATGCATATGGTTTAAAAAAATCAAATAGTAGAAAACTCGCAGGGAAGAGCATCAGTCCTCCGAGGCTCCCTGACCCTCTAATCCTCCCAACCACTTTGAAATCTTACTGGTGTTCCTTTTCTTTTTTATTTATTTATTTATTTTTGGTTGCACTGGGTCTTCGTTGCTGCGCGTGGGCTTTCTCTAGTTGCAGTGAGCAGGGGCTACACTTCATTGAGGTGTACGGGCTTCTCATTGCAGTGGCTTCTCTTGTTGCAGAGCACAGGCTCTAGGCACGCAGGCTTCAGTAGTTGCAGCACGCAGGCTCAGTAGTTGTGGCGCATGGGCTTAGTTTTGCTCCAAGGCATGTGGGATCTCTGGCTGCCTATTCATATTTCAGACAGAGACACTGAAAGCTAGTTAAAACTCTGTGGGGAGCTTGTCAATGGAAGGGTGCTGGGTGACCAGGCTGTGTTCTTTTGTTGGAGGGCCCAAAATGTCAATCTGGAGATCTCTATTCCTAGGCTGGTCAATTTCACTAGACGGGAATTCCAAAATCTCTTGTCTGCCTTCTAATATTTTCCCAAGTGAATCAAGGAAGAGCAGGGAAGAGAAGTAGGGAGAATCTTACCGCTCAGTATTTAGATTTGACTGAATCACTGGATCCCCACATACATACTCTCAGCTCAACCAGGTGTCCCAAAGACCCCTCTGATTTAGCCTCCAGGAAACCTCCAGTCTTCTGCTGAAATGAGGGTATTGGTACTTGTCCTGTTGTACAAGTTGGAAATGGAGGGCTGGAGATTTGGCTGCTAATTTTACTTTGATTTTTAAAAATTTGATTTAAAAATCAAAAAGGAAAATGAATGAGAAGTAAGATGCTGAAAGCAATGAGTCTAGTAGGGTTGGAGAGAGGCGGGTAGGAGGTGGTGTATAGAGCATCTTCTCTCTAGTAAGTGTTTCACACTCAGTACTCTTATTTTCAGATCAGCATTTACACCACTTTTCAGAAATACCTGGAGCTTCCATTTCCTGACCCTAGCTGAGGATCTGTAGTGGGAATTTAACTTGCTTCTAGGATTCCCCTGCTTCTAGCTCAAGTTTCAACTTTCTCTAGTCTGACAAGTCGTTTACACACATTAATTTGTTTTCCAAAATTGTATTGCTTTTGTCAGAGGCAGTTAACCTTGAAGCTAATGTAGCTCAAACTTTAGGGTCCCGCTTCCAAGGTCCTGGAAGGAGTCCTAGCAATATGTCCCCATGGTTATATAAATATTAAAAATAAGACATTTTAACCATAGCTGGCTAAGTTTGTTGTCTCTTTCCATTAGGAAGCCTTCTCTATTTCATTTTCTTCTGTGTAGGGGTGGTTTTGGAGTTGCTGTAGGCATTTTTAGGATCTGGCTGAAGGGAAGTTGAGCTGCATTTAGATTGAATAAGGGGAGGAGGGGGCTATATTTAGATTGAGTTTAGAAGGATATGTGAGTGAGATTCACAGTTACTTCCATGTTATTACTAGCCCTCCTAGTGTAGAACTGATTTTCAGGACTTGCACTGCCCTCCATGGCTACTCATGCTATCACGATATAAAATGCAAGGCCAGTGTCACATGACTCTGAGCCAGAAGCTAGTCTGGGGAAATTCTTCCAGAGATGTTGTGTGTAAATTGTAATTGGAGCATTTGATTCTCACTAATACCTAGTTAAAACAGAAGTTCTCTTCTTTCCAGAATATATTTGATAACTTAGTATATATAATTATTAAACACATCATATACTTTTTTCCATTTTTGATGGAATTCACACTAAAAAGATTGATCAGAATTTGTGTATATGTTCAGTATTTGTAGGGTATAACTATTGCAATTTGGAAATAAGCTTAGGATTATTTCAATAAAATATGAGAGAAATTACAGACTCCTCATTTGGACATATATAACTGTTCAGCATACAGACTTCCACTTAATCCACCTGTTTCTACTGTAGTGTTCCACAGTCAAAGTTGTTCTGTTCTATGTATACACGCTACTATATATAAGATAGATAACCAACAAGGGCCTACTATATAGCACAGGGAACTGTACTTAATACTCTGTAATAACCTATATGAGAAAAGAATCTGAAAAAGAATGAATATGTATATGTATAATGGAATCACTTTGCTGCACACCTGAAACTAACACAACATTGAAAATCAACTATACTCCGATAAAATATTTTTTAAAAAGTCATTCTGTTCTACCCCACAGCTTCTGCCCCAAGGGGAAAGAGACATTCACTCTGGCTATGCAAGGTTAGTGAAGGTCGCAGTATGAGGGGATGAAGATGAGTCTAACTGCTTCATTTTTCTTTTTTTTAAAGATTTTTTCAGCTTCTAATTTTTAAAATGTTTTATGTAGTTGTTACCCACACACACACACACACACACACACACACACATATATATATATATAAAGTTGATTTACAAGAGTTTAACTTCTTCTAAAGCAGACTTTCTCTTTTCGTCTTAACTTTCAACCCCACTTTCAGAGATACTTAAAATTCCCAATTTGGGGCTTTTCTGCAGTTCTATAGCATGACTCACCTGGTTTTTGGTCTATAGCAGCCTTAGTTTTCAGTTTTCCTAATTGTACTAAGTAAATTAGCATCCATCCTCTGCTTTTCAGTTTTCAGAATTTTGTTGCTGTGATCACTTGTCTTTTCCTTCTCTTTGTTTGTTTATGCAAAAAAAAAAAAAAAAAAAAAGCCCTTTACTATTATGTCCCTGAAGTGTAGGAGTAGAAGGAAGTGAAAGTGTTCAATTTACCACCTCTGAAGAGAGGTCATTTCCATTTTCTCTTAAACCCGTGGCAGTCTGGCTTCTGCTGCAGTCGTTCTCCTGAGCTTGCCCTTTCTAAGGACACAAATGACTCTTTAATGGACAGAGACAAAGGCCTCTAGTGAATCCTCACTTAGGGGAACTTACTGTAACATTTAGCACCGTTGACCTCCCCCTTGTTGAAACTCTCCACTGGGCTCTTCTGTAGTGCTACTCTCTCTCATTCTCTTCTGACTCAGATTGCTCTTTCCCAGAACTCTTAACTGCCTTCTCCTTTTCTATATTATCTTAAATATCCTTACTCTAGTAATAGGAAATAATTATATAACCTGTATTATGTTCCAGTCACTGTACTAAATAAGCATTTTGTAATAAGTTTGTCCCCTCAACAACTCTACAAGCGAGATACTATTAAAAAACCCATTTTACAGATGAAGAAACTTAGGCACAGAAAGCTTAAGTAATTTGTCCCAGTTCCCAGCTTTTTCCCACTGTGAATATTGCCTCTTCAAATGCTGTATCCTTGGTCTACCCTCTTATTCATTTACCCTTTCTTGGCTTTTCTCATCTACTTCTAGGACTTTTTCTATCACATGTAGACAACTCTGAACTGTATATCTCTAGGCCCCCTTTCTCCTAAGCTACAGACTCAATTCCCAAATATTTATTGGAAGCCTCCTTTTGCATGTCTCACACCCACCTCAAGATAAAAATATCCAAGGCCTAGCCATGTCATTTTCACCATTCACTTTTCGGAACAACTCAACCTACTCTGTGTCATACATATCAGTTAACGGCATCCATTCATCTCATCAGACGAGCTACAACATTGAGTCCATTCTGACTGCTCCTTCTGTCTCACCCTCTATGTGAAATTTGCTGCCAAGACTGTTGTCCTCTGAAGGGGCTTCTGAATTCATTTCCTCACCATCCTTCCAGTGTCATTGTTAGGTCCTTATCCCCTATTTATAATGTCTTCCTCCTAACTGGCCTGACCCCCATCAGAGTTGCTTTCCTAAATGCCTAAGTTCTGTTTTTTCTGCATATTGAGGGTGGACAGGTAATCTCCATGGGAGGGAAGGGTTCCTTACATAACAGAAGGATAGCAAGATCCCTTCAAGAAACACCACATGTATGTGTTTTACAGATCAATAGACACATACCAAGAGAAGCTGAAAACTGTAATGTTCCAAACCATTGATGATTAAATACTAATCAGAAACTAAGCTAAAGCAATTCTGGAATCATAGAGATAAAAATGGACCTTCATTTATTTATTCAATAATTTGTCATTGAGCACCTACTATGAACCAACAGGCATTCTTCTAGGAACTGGCATTGCAGCCTTGAAAAAGACAGATAAGCTCCCTGATACCATGGAGTTTACATTCCTATACTGAAGACTAATACTAAAGAAATAAGTAAATAAGAAGGTATCAGAAAGTAATGAGAACAATGCTGAGCATGAAGGCAGGATGACGTGGCCTTGAGTTGTTGCTCTGGGTGGCCAGCGTTGACCTCTCTGAGTGGCTGGCATTGGATACCAGTGCACCATGGCAGGCTCGGGGCTCCCTGGAACAACATCAGGAAGGCCTGAGTAGAACTCTGTCCTGAGAGCAGCAGGCCCAGTGAGGGGAGCTCTGAAGTAGGCGCCATGGGACCAACCCAGGGGACTCACTCAGTGGCCTAAGACAAGTTTCCACCTCTCTCTGGACCTCTAAAGTCCTTTCTACCTCCAGCTCTCCATTACTTGCTTTCTTGGGTCCTGGGTCCCCCAAAACAATCTTCTACAACTGCTACCTCTTTTTCTCCAGTTTAGGACCTCAACTGCAAGGCCTGGCTGAGCCTCTGCTCCATCTGCCATGGAACCTTGCTTGGCCAGTGGTGAGGAGAGCATCAGGCAGCCAGAGCGTAGGGTGGTAAATGCCGGGAGCAGCTCTCAGCAAACACGTGACTGGTGGGTCCCTTAACTCTACCAGGCTGGAGGGTCTTGAGGGACATAGGAACCGCAGAAAAGCCTCTCTAACATTCCATAAGACCACCTTCTCAGGACTTTCCTGATGGCACAGAGGTTAAGAATTCACCTGCCAATACAGGGGACACGGGTTCGAGCCCTGGTCCGGGAAGATCCCACATGCCAGAGAGCAACTAAGCCCATGCACCACAACTACTAAGCCTGCATGCCACAACTACTGAAGCCCACATGCCTAGAGCCAGTGCTCCGCAATAAGAGAAGCCACTGCAATGAGAAGCCCCTGCTTGCGGCAACTAGAGAAAGCCCTAGCACAGCAACAAAGACTCAACACAGCACGCCCCGCCCCCAAAAAAAGAAAAGAAAGACCACCTTCTTCTGAGGAAAGTTTTCTCCTGAGGGAAAATAATCTCTGTTCAATTGAAGGATTACACATCTGTAAGTAACATGTTAGCAAAATCTAAGTATTCAAGGGACTTCCTTGGTGGTGCAGTGGTTGACTCCATGCTCCTAATGCAGGGGGTCTGGGTTCAATCCCTGGTAAGGAAACTAGATCCTACATGCATGCCACAACTAAGAGTTCTAAGAGTTCGCATGTCACAACTAAGGAGACAGTGAGCTGCAACTAAGGAGCCTGCTTGCTGCAACCAAATAAACAATAAATAAATAAATAATTTAAGTATTCAAGATGAATTTATTAAATAAAGAAAATCAATTAAAATGACTATTTTTCTATATAAATTACACATAAATTTATATATGTAATATATATATAAATTCATATTATATATAAAAATTTATATAAATATATATAAATTTACAGTGAATAAAAATTTCAGAAGGAATTTTGCTTCATATAAACTAAATCAAGAAGTCGTTGGCTTTGAAAATCCACTCAATAGATGATCTTTCTCTTGAATCATTTCTCCAGGTATTTTAGAAGCAAAATGAAGACAGATTCTCCAACAAATTTTATGTTATCTAACTCTGTTTTTAGAGTTTCCAAATGTGCCTTATAGGTTTGAAGTTAGCTGTCTTTTACATTTGTATTTTCTTTTATTGTGTCATTTTCACAAGCCTCAAAAAATCTTATTATTCACATGAATTGAAGAGGTAATTAAGGGCACTCTGGGCTGTAATTTTCTTTCCCAGTTGTGCAGTGTTGAGATAAAACCTAAAGAGAACATCTTGCTCTGCACCGCCCAGCAGAGCAGGCCACGAGGAGGAAGAAACAGTGATTGCTGCCACATTTGTGTGTTTAAGGAGATTGAACTGAATTGTCTGTACATAAATACGAATTTTAAATTGATAAGAAATCCAAAGGCATTTTAATCTCACAAATTGAAGGTATTATTATACTTTTAAAACAAGTTCACAACTTTTCATTTGTTTGTACCTCCCTACTAAGTAGTAAGCAGGGATTGTCATCCTCATTTTACAGTCTAAGGAAAATGCCTAGGAAGGAAAGTGAGCTGCCCAAGGTCTAACAGAGAGTCTGTAGCAGAGCCAGATGAGAAATGATAGATTCCTGGCTCCTTACCAGTGCTTGAAGAAGAGTTAAATGAAAATGTTGAAGGGATGAAGGAGAGAAGAAATAAACGAAAGGAGGGAAAAAGAGAGAAATACTCAACTAGTATTTGCTATTCTATATTGCTTACTAACTTGTTTATTGTCTGACTCTCCTACTGGAGTGTAAGTTCCATAAAGACAACATGTTGTCTGTATCTTTTACTGCTGTATATTAGTACCTAGCATAGTGCCTGGCACATAGAGATACTCAATAAATATTGATGATGAGTGAATGAATAAATTAAAAGTGTCTCTGATTCATCCTGAATTATGTCAAATGAGATGAACCATTTGAAAGCAGCTAGATTATAAATTGGAGTGTTATTTTGATTTTTTATTTTAGTTTCTAATTATAAAGATATGGAGCTATTGATCCATGAAAAGACATGGAGGGAGCTAAGATGCACTATTACTAAGTGAATAGTAAATAGAATAGTGAATAGAATCACTGTACGATTCCAGCTGCATGACATTCTGGAAAGTTATGGAGACAGTCAAAAATCAGTGGTTACCAGGGGTTAGGGGGGTGGGAAAGATGGATAGGCAGGGCACAGAGGATTTTTAAGGCAGTGAAACTACTCTGTATAATACTATAATGATGAATACATGTCACTCATTGTACAATTGTCCAAACCCACAGAATGTGCAACATCAAAAGTGAACCATACTGTAAACTCTGGACTGTGGGGGACAATGATGTGTCACTGTAGGTTCAGCAATTGTAGCAAAACTCTAGTGGGGGATGCTGATAATGGGGGAGGCTGTGATGTGGAGGTAGATGGTATATGGGAGATCTCTGTACCTTCCATTCAATTCTGCTCTAAAATACAGTTTATTCTACAATGATATATCATCTCACACCAGTCAGAATGGCCATCCTCAAAAAATCTACAAAGAAGAAATGCTGGAGAGGGTGTGGAGAAAAGGGAACCCTCTTGCACTGTTGGTGGGAATGTAAATTGATACAGCCACTATGGAGAACAGTATGGAGGTTCCTTTAAAAAACTAAAAATAGAACTACCATACGACCCAACAATCCCACTACTGGGCATATACCCTGAGAAAACCATAATTCAAAAAGAGACATGTACCACAATGTTCATTGCAGCACTATTTACAATAGCCAGGACATGGAAGCTACCTAAGTGTCCATTAACAGATGAATGGATAAAGAAGATGTGGTACATATATACAATGGAATATTACTCAGCCATAAAAAGGAACGAAACTGAGTTATTTGTATTGAGGTGGATGGACCTAGAGACTGTCATACAGAGTGAAGTAAGTCAGAAAGAGAAAAAGAAACACCGTATGCTAACACATATATATGGAATCTAAAAAAAAAAAGAAAAGAAAAGAAAAAAAAATGATCAGAAGAGCCCAGGGGCAAGACGAGAATAAAGATGCAGACCTACTAGAGAATGGACTTGAGAATACCGAGAGAGGGAAGGGTAAGCTGTGACAAAGTGAGAGAGTGGCATAGACATATATACACTACCAAGTGTAAAATAAATAGCTAGTGGGAAGCAGCCGCATAGCACAGGGAGATCAGCTCGGTGCTTTGTGACCACCTAGAGGGGTGGGATAGGGAGGGTGGGAGGGAGGGAGACGCAAGAGGGAGGAGATTTGGGGATATATGTATATGTATAGCTGATTCACTTTGTTATAAAGCAGAAACTAACACAACATTGTAAAGCAATTATACTCCAATAAAGATCTTTAAAAAATAAAGTAAAATACAGTTTATTAAATTTTTTTTTAATTGAAGAATTTCATAATTTTGTTGCCTCTGTCTAGGGTTCATGTTCCTAGAGACAGTAACTTTAATCTCTCTTTGTTCCATTGCTCCAGCTGCACTGAAGAATGTTAACCTAGTCTTTCTGGGGTATCCTGTGGCACTCCAAGTTTTTATCTACATATTTTAAGTCAAACCATCTTAATTACAACCTCTCATTTTGAGAAAAGTCTGTCCAGCAAGTTTTGCATGATGATGTAAATTTTATTTACATAAATTACAAATAATACTGTTCCTGCAAATTTGTTAATATCAACATGGCAAAATCACATTAATCGTTGTTACGTAGAAAAGGCCGAATCAGATTAGTGAGACATCGAAATAGAAAGTATTGGGACTTCCCTGGTGGTCCAGTGGTTAAGACTCCACGCTTCCACTGCAGGGGGCGTGGGTTTGATCTCTGGTCGGGAACTAAGATCCCGCGTGCTGCGCAATGTGGCCAGAAAAGAAAAAAAAAAAAGTATTTTAAAAGTAAATTCAGCCTAATTCCATTAAAATTTCCTGAATTACAAGAATGAGGGTAACCACATATTGTTTAGGGGGTGGCTTTTTTCTTTTTTTAATTTTATTTATTTATTTTTGGCTGCATTGGGTCTTCGTTGTTGCACGTGGGCTTTCTCTAGTTGGCGCGAGCAGCGGCTACTCTTCATGGCAGTACGTGTACTTCTCATTGCGGTGGCCTCTCTTGTTGTGGAAAATAGGGCCTAGGTGCACGGGGTTCAGCAGTTGTGGCATACAGGCTCCGTAGTTGTGGCTCGCGGGCTCTAGAGCCCAGGCTCAGTAGTTGTGGTGCACGGGCGTAGTTGCTCCGCGGCATGTGGGATCTTCTCAGACCAGGGCTCGAACCCGTGTTCCCTGCATTGGCAGGCGGATTCTTAACCACTGCGCCACCAGGGAAGTCCCAGGAAGTGGCTTTGACTGAATGAGAAGAATGGGTCAAAACCAGCTCTCATATATGTGAGATAAACAAATGCCTCTCAAGGGCTTAAGGGATCTTAACATGTTTACTCAGAGCCCTTAAGAATTGTTTAGACTCAAACAGCTTAGTAAACTTTGTCTTCACAGGTTATTTTGCCCTCAGTCCATTGTGACTCTTATATGTTGCATTGCTTATAACGTTTTAAATCTCTTTTCTGTGGCAGAGGAGAAGTTGATAATTGAACAGAAAGACAAAAGGATAAACAGATAAAGTGACTTCTCTATGGTCCCACAATTCAGTCAAGGATTTTCAACCACTGGAGTTTTCTCTCGATGGTTAAATTCAAATTGCCGAAAACCGAGGAATTTTGGAAGGTTACTCCAAAATAATTACTCCCCTGATGTCCTGCTTATTTGAAATAAAAGTGTACTACTTTAGGTAATATAAGTACTTATATGTTATTATATATATGTCTATATTATATATACATAAGTATGTGTATATTACACATAAAAATAAGCTACTTTAAGTAATGAAAAGGAAAATAATTAAACCTTGTTATTTAAATACACTAGAAATTGTGTGCAAATCCTTCAACTCTAGGCTTTTGCACTTGCTATTCTTTCTGGAATGTTCTTACTATCCTCAAATAACTCCCATCCTTACTTCATTCAGATCTTAGATCAAATGTTGTCTCCTCAGAGAAGTTGGCCCTGACCCCTATCTAAAAATGCACAATTTTCTCTACACTCCATCTACTTAATTTTTCTTTATAGTACTTAAATTAACACCAAACACATCATTTGTTCGTAATTTGTTTGTCTTCTCCCACCAGAGCATAAACTCTACAAGTGAACTGTTTTGTTGGTGGCCCAGAAAAGTCTCTGAGACAGCAGTCACGCAGATATTTGTTGAGTGAATGAATGAAAAATCACAAAAAAAATAGTGATATTTCTCCTTAAACACCAAATGATTTTGTTTTTTTGGAAAGTGAATATTCTCTGATTGAAAAAAACCAGTTCTCATTAAAGGCCAAAAAGAAAGAATCAGAACATCTAAATCTTTAAAGTAAAATCTAGAGCTTTCATAACAGTGTTTATGGACAGCCTCAAACCGCACCTAACACTGACATTGCATCAACTTTACAAGAGGGAGTTTCCGCTAAATTATGACTAAATTACTAAATTTAGTCAATCCAGTGAAAGAAATCAGTCTTAACTGGTTGTCATTGCATAGAGAAAACAACAGGTTGCTTGGTTATAGCTTTTAACCATTGACCTGACTTCGGGTAAGACAGCATTGAATCTCTAAATGAAAAACCCAGTGGCTCAAAGTTGGCTTATATGTTAATCCAATACACAAATATCCAATATTGCATATATGCTAATGCTAAGGATATAAAATCCCTGGCCTTAGCATGCTCACAGTCTAGTAGGGATGACTGAGAAATAAAAAATATGTACCGTCCAGCACAGTAAGTATTGTCATCAGTGTGTGGTTCCACGTCCTCAGCTGAGCTTGTGTTCTTATGCACCCAGACTCAGAGTTTTCCTTCTTGTAGAGACTACTAGGGCCTGAGCTGTCTGAAACTGGCCTCAAATCACTGAAACCTCGGCAAGGATGGAAAGAGAGATGGAAAAACTCATTTCAAAACTGCAAGCAATTTTCTGGAGAATTTGACACTCAATATGTATCTGAGTCAGATTTTTCTTTTATTGAAAAACCATCAAAATGGGCCCAACAGTTATGTAAATGAAAAGTTAAAAATCCAAATCAGGAAAGGTCACTTTTGAGAAACTGTGCCATCAGAGAGTGAAACTTCTATTGCCGCAAAGTAAGAACAAACAAAAATAACCTACTATCTCCAATTGAATATCTCAGACTCAGCACAACTACAGTGGAACGCTTGGTTTCTCCTTCCCAAAAACCCCCTGTGCCCCACAGCCACCCCCAGCTCCCTCCCATTTTCCAGTTCTCACCCAGGGTCACCCTTGGTTGTTCCTTTTCTTTACCAACAGATCCAATCCCTCAGCAAGTTCTGGCATCCAATCACCAAAACACATCCTGAATCTGTCCACTTCTTTCTTGTTCCAGTGTCCCCCTTGTGTCCAAGCTGCCATCACCTCTCACTGGATTACTGCGGTAGTTTCTTCAGCTTCCGCTTCTGCTCATCTCCAGTCCATTCTCCACTCAGGAACAACAAGGAGCTTATTTTCATCTTTTGCTAGGTAATTCCATTTTTTTTAAATTAATGAACTTAATTTTTTAGAGGAGTTCTAAGTTCGCAGCAAAGTTGAGTGGGTGGTACAAGGAGTCCCCACATACCCCTTATACCTGCACACACACAACCTCCCCACTGCCAACATCTCCCACCAGAATGGGACATTTGTTACAATTGATGAACCAACATTGACACATCATAATCACCCAAGTCCACCGTTTACATTAAGAGTCACTCTTGGTGTTGTACATTCTCTAATTTTGACAACTATATAAAGATCTATCCACCATTATAGTATCATATAGGATAGTTACACTGCCCTAAAAGTCCTCTGTGTTCCTCCTGTTCATCACCCCCTCCCTGCTAACCTCTGACAACCACTACTAGTCTTTTGACTGTCTCCATAGCTTGCCTTTTCCAGAATGTCATAGAGTTGGGATCATACAGTATAGAACCATTTCAGATTGGCTTCTTTCACTTAGTAATATGAGTTTTAGGTTCTGTCATGTCTTTTTTTGTGTTTTTTTTTTTTTTTTTTTTTTTGTGGTACGTGGGCTTCTCACTGTTGTGGCCTCTCCCGTTGCGGAGCACAGGCTCCAGACGCGCAGGCCCAGCGGCCATGGCTCACGGGCCCAGCCGCTCTGCGGCATGTGGGATCTTCCCGGACCGGGGCACAAACCCGCATCCCCTGGATCGGCAGGCGGACTCTCAACCACTGCACCACCAGGGAAGCCCTCTCATGTCTTTTAATGGCTTGACAGCTCAGTTACTTTTAGCACCGAATAATATTCCATAATTTGGATGTACCACAGTTATTTATCCACTCACCACCTAAAGGACATCCAGGTTGCTTCCAAGTTTTGGCAATTATAAATAAAGTTACTATAGACATCTGTGTGCAGACTTTTGTGCGGATATAACAATTCATTTGGGTAAGTACCAAGGAGCACAATTTTTGGATCACATGTTTAGTTTTGTAAGAAACTATCAAATTGTTTTCCAAAGTGTCGTTTTTGCATTCCCACCAGCAATGAATGAGAGTTCCTATTGCTTCACATCCTCATCAGCATTTGTTGTCAGTGTTTTGGATTTTGGTCATTCTAATAAGTGTGCAGAGGTATCTCACTGTTGTTTTGCAATTCCCTAATGATATATGATGTTAAATATATTTTCACGTGCTTATTTGTCATCTGTATGTCTTTTCTGGTGAGGTGTCTGTTTAGGTCTTTGGCTCATTTTTTAATTGAGTTGTTCATTTTCTTATCATTAAGTTTTTTTTTGTTTTGTTTTTTAACATCTTTATTGGAGTATAATTGCTTTACAATGGTATGTTAGTTTCTGCTTTATAACAAAGTGAATCAGCTATACTTATACATATAAATCCAAATCTCCTCCCTCTTGCGTCTCCCTCCCTCCCACCCTCCCTATCCCACCCCTCTAGGTGGTCACAAAGCACTGAGCTGATCCCCCTGTGCTATGCAGCTGCTACCCATTAGCTATCTATTTTACGTTTGGTAGTGTATATGTGTCCACGCTACTCCCTCACTTCGTCCCAGTCTAAGTGCTCTTTGTATATTTTGGATAATAGCGCTTTATCAGATTTGTCTTTTGAAAATATTTTCTCTTAGTCTGTGGCTTATCTCCTTATTCCCTTGACACTGTCAAGAAGTTTTTAATTTTAATGAAGTCCAGCTTCTCCATGTTTTCTCTTGCAGATCCTGCCTTTGGTGTTGTATCTAAAAAGGCATTGTTATACCCAAGGTCACCTAAATTTCCTCTATGTTATCTTCTAGGAGTTTTATAATTTTGAACTTTACATTTAGGTCTATGATCCATTTTGAGTTAATTGTTGTGAAAGGAGTATCGTCTGTGTCTAGATTCATTATTTTGCATGTTTGACGTCTGGTTGTTTCAACACCATTTGCTAAAAAGCCTGTCTTTTCTCCATTGTGTTGCCTTTACTTCTTTGTCGAATATCAGTTGACTGTATTTATGTGGACCTACTTCTGGGCTCTCTATTCTGTTCCACTGATCTACTTGTCTATTCTTTCACCAATACCACACTATCTTGACCGCTATAGCTTTATAGTAAGACTTAAAGTTGGGCAGTGTCAATCCTCCAACAGAAGAAGTTTTTAAAAACTTTACTGTGTTTTAAAAACAAATCCTGTGAAGGCTTCTTCTTGTCCTTAGAATGAAGCCCAGATATTTAACAAGGCTTCCAAGACCCTCTGCCAACCTCTGCATTTCTATCTGTTCTCCCTCCTTACTTTTTATTCTCCAGTCATAGGGGACTTCCTTTGCTTCTCTACACGTGCCTGCCCTTGCACACCTCAAGGCCTTCACACATGCTGTTTCTGTTGTAGGAAATATTCTTTCCAACCTGCCACCAGCCCCACCACCCTCTCTGCACCAGGCTAACTCCTTCTTCATGCCCTTTGAGTGCCAGTTTAAACATCACTTCTCAGGGAAGCCTTCCCTGACCCTCTTGACTGGGTCAAGCCCCCATGTTACATGCTGGCATTTCACTTGTATTCTGTTTTGGCACATATTAAGTCACAGTTGATTGAATCTTTGTGTAGTTGGTCTGCATAATGGGGATATTCTTATTAGATTGTAAGCTCTATGAGGCCAGGGATTTTGTCATGCTGTTTATTGTGGTCTCGCTGGCACAATGCCTGGTGCACAGCAAGGTGTCAATAACTGCTAGTTGTGCGAGTGAGTGAAACCTCTAGCCCATATCTACATAATCACATATACATCAGAACAATACAAGTATGTTTCAGGTGAGATCTGTCAATCTTTTCAACACTAGAATTCATTCGCAAGGATATATAATATTCTTGTAATTAGGTAACATAAAAAAATTTATTCTGGCTGTCTTGCGTGTAAAATGACTACAGCTATAACAAAAAGTATGATAATATTCCTTTCTTTTTTCTCTGAAGTAGATACTCTGCAAAGAAGAAAATTATTCCCAATTCTAATGCTATCATTAGACCTCTTGGGCCTCCTAGGAAACAGTTCATGAAGAGCCCACCAGCAAGCCTTTTGTTAATTATATAAGAAGCAGGGCTCCAGCTGCTACTTAGGTGATATTTTTGCCTATGGAGACAGAAAAAGAAACTAGTTGGCGGAGAATGATTTTCTTTGTTCTGACTCTTTAATACCTTCTGTATTTTCCTCAGACAAATAAACGTATAATCCTCAACAAGTTAACTGATCTTTGGAATGTGGGCACCACTGACTTTTATTTTTAATAAGGATTAAACTTAAGTAGGTATTATATTAAAATGAAGTTTTAGAGGAAACCTTTAAAGTTTTATTAAATATTGTAAATGACTTTTTGAACTATGAACTGAGAAAGTAGAGGCTCAGCCAGCCTCTTGGAATTGTTCTTGGAATGGAAGTGGGAATAGGTTCCAATAGGGCTCAAATCTTGTGCAAATTCTACAAATAGCAGAGAATGTGCTCCTGTAGTATATGTTCTTTTTAAAGGCTATCTTTAGCTGAACTCATAGACATGGAGAGTAAAATTGTGGTTACCAGAACTTGGGGGACTGGGGAGATGTTAAAGGATACAAAATGGCAACCTGAAGATGAATAAGTCCTGGAGATCTAATGAACAGCGTAGTGATTATAGTTAACAATACTGTATTATAAACCTCAGAGTTGCTTAGAGACTAGATCTTAAATGTTCTCACCACAAAAAAAAAGGAATGATAATTATGCGATGTGAGAGATGTGTTCGCTAACTCTACTGTGGTAAGCATGTTGCAATATACAAATGTAGGAAACCAACACACTGTACATCTTAAACTTACAAAGTGTTAAATGTCAATTATGTCTTATTTTTTTTAAAAAACCTATCTTTAATAAGGAAATATTATGTCAAAGCTTCAATTTAGCAGCATTTTAAATAAGTTCTAAAAATGTTTCTATAATTGAGGTGTGGTTAGAGATAGAATGAATTTTATTAAGATATTGTATTCATTCTTTAACCCATTCATCAAATATTTGTTTAAAACCAAAAATGAACCATGTCTGGGTATTCCCTGGTGGCCCAGTGGTTAGGATGTGGTGCTTTCACTGCTGTGGGCCTGAGTTCAATCCCTGGTTGGTGAAGTAAGATCCCACAAGACGTGTGATATGGTCAAAAAAAAAAAAGCACCACGTCCAGTTCAAGGTACTTGGGATATACCTCACGAATAAAGCAGAAAAAGATTCTTGCCCTTGTGGAGATTATATTCTAATAGGGGAGACATCCAATTAACCATCAATATAATAAGTAAATTATGTAGTATTAATCCATTAAAATATTTATTGAATATTTAGAAACCTAGCAGTAAACAAACCAGACAAAGATCTCTATCCCTGTGCATTCCACTTTCTAACAAGGGGAGATAGACAGCAAACATAATAAATAAGTAAATTATATAGCACATTAGAAAGAGTTAAAACTAATAAATCTAAATCCAAAACAGAGGAAATGGTTGAAATATATTTTCTTTTTTAAAAAATAAATTTATTTACTTTATTTATTTATTTTTGGCTGCATTGGGTCTTCATTGCTGCACACAGGCTTTCTCTAGTTGTGGCGAGTGGGTGATACTCTTCCTTTCAATGCACGGGCTTCTCATTGCAGTGGCTTTTCTTGCTGTGGAGCAAGGGCTCTAGGTGCGCAGGCTTCAGTAGTTGTGGCATGCAGGTTCAGTAGTTGTGGCTCACGGGCTCTAGAGTACAAGCTTGGTAGTTGTGGCGCATGGGCTTAGTTGTTCTGCGGCATGTGAGCTCTTTACCGACCAAGGATCAAACCCGTGTCCCTCGCAATGGCAGGTGGATTGTTAACCAGTGCGCGACCATGGAAGTCCTGAAATATATTTTCTTTCCTTCCAAAAATTTCAAAGCTTCTGCATACTATGAAAGCAAAAACCATTCACTATTTTTTTTTTTTTTTTTTTTTTTGCGGTACGCGGGCCTCTCACTGTTGTGGCCTCTCCCATTGTGGAGCACAGGCTCCGGACGCACAGGCTCAGCGGCCATGGCTCACGGGCCCAGCCGCTCCCCGGCATGTGGGATCTTCCCGGACCGGTGCACGAACCCGTGTCCCCTGCATCGGCAGGCGGACTCCCAACCACTGCGCCACCAGGGAAGCCCCCCTTCACTTTTTAAAGAAATTTTCTGCAAAAATGTATGTAGCAATAAGATGTCTTTTATTAATAACAGGTATATTCATTCAGTCATTGGTCCATTTAGTTCAAAATTATGTATCAAGGGCTTATTTGGTACAGAAAATGGTAGCAACGGTATAGACACAATCCCTGTCCTCATGGGCAAATATTTTATATTCATACCAGAATTTCATGGAGAAGGCATGGATTTGAAAAAGCATGAGTCTGCATAGCACATTTACCCTAAAGTTAATAACTACCTCTCTCCTGTTTGTTTTGTCAATTGAAAAGCTCCTGAAATCCAAAACATGTTTTCTAACTGGAGGGATGGATACGGGTAACAGTCTTTACTGCTGCCAATGTTATTTCATTTTCACTGTGACAAGGAAATCTTTGCTACCCCTTATGGAAGGTGTGTTAACTGAATCATTGAGGAAGGAGCAGGGAAAGCTGCTCCTTCCTGCACCCTCCTCAGGCAGGCAATCTGGGCGAACAAACTGTAGTTTCTCCGGGAATTTCAAGAACCACCTCTGTGGCCTCCTTTGAACCCTAGGTTCATGTCATATTCTTAATGTTCCAATGTCCAAATTGTAGAAGTTATCTTAAGGAAGAAAATGTACCATACCCAATATCTTAATATGTTATAAAATGCTCCAAAGATTTTTGTGGTAGAATCTGTTCTTTTTGCTGGTTTAAAGTTTCTTCCCTCTTCCCCCGATCTCAGCACCCCACTTGTCCTCTGGCAGACCATCCACTTCATTCCACATGCCAGGACTGCCAATCAACCAACCCAACTCCCTTGGCCAACCACTGTGCCTGGGACCTGAGCCAGGCGAGGCTGATTCTCCTGGGATTTGAATCTTGAGCAGGGTGACTCAAGGTCAGAAAATATTTGTAGCCAGGACTTTCTGACGGTGGAGGCCTGAAGAAATCATCCATTCTTTCCTGCCATCTAGATCACCAAGCTTAACTGAACTTCCCCATATATCCTTCCAGTAAAATTCCCTTTTACTTAAATATGCCTAAATTGACTGCTGTTGCTTGTGCCCAATGAATCCTAATATACTTACCCATATAAATAGATTGGAGAATGTAATAAATAATTATCAGACCTTTAAAAATACATTTGTTGAGACTGACAAAAATGAGAATTAATTTTGTTTTTCCTTGAGTCATCCAAAAGTTCACTCCCCAGGGCACAAAAACACAGTTTAAATATATACTCAAAAAGCATAACTTTTCTTAATGTATTGAGAAAAACTGTATTCTTAAAAAAACACATTATTTTATTTATTTATTTAAAAAAACCATTATTTTTAAAAAGGAATTATAAATATAGTGGCCTTTTCTAAAATAAATTTATTTATTTATTTATTTATTTTTGGCTGTGTTGGGTCTTCGTTTCTGTGCGAGGGCTTTCTCCAGTTGCGGTGAGTGGGGGCCACTCTTCATCATGGTGCGTGGGCCTCTCACCGTTGCAGCCTCTCCTGTTGCGGAGCACAGACTCCAGACGCGCAGGCTCAGTAGTTGTGGCTCATGGGCTTAGTTGCTCCGCGGCATGTGGGATCTTCCCAGACCAGGGCTCGAACCGGTGTCCGCTGCATTGGCAGGCAGATTCCCAACCACTGCACCTACTGGCATTTTTATGTAAAACTGTTAATGTTCAAATAAATTCTGTAATGCAAGTAAACTCCAGCTTCCAAAATGAGATTCTTAGAGCAGAAATAAAATGAGTCACTGTAATAGTTTCCTTTGGGAGCTACTGCCATAGTCCCTTCACTAAGAAAGGCCATATATATATATGTGTGTGTATAGACACACATATATTTACACCTGTACAAAAACAATATCTACTTATTCTGCTTTCAGGCAACCATTCCTTGAAGATGTAGAGTTTAATTATGATTGGAAATCTTTCAATTCTGATAATTACTCAGCTTTGTCACCATTTCCTAATTTATAAAGAGGAAGCAAATCAGATCCAGGTGCATCTTAATCAACATAACCTTGCTCACTGGCTTCTCATTTTTTAATTTCTGGCTGGCACAATGTTTAGATGAATCAGGTAAGTTCTGCAAACTTCAGAATATAGTGTTGATTGTGAAAATGTGGACAAATAATAATAAGTACCACTAACTTGATGACTTTTTTTGTTTTTCTAATTTTGGCTGTGCGGCTCTTAGATGCGGCATGTGGGACCTTTTAGCTGCAACATGCAGGATCTTTGTTGTGGCATGCAGGCTCTTAGTTGCGTCATGTGGACTTCATAGTTGCTGTGGGATCTAGTTCCCCGAACCAGGGATCAAACCCGGGCGCCCTGCATTGAGAGTGCAGAGTCTGACCCACTGGACCACCAGGGAAGTCCCTGATGACATATTTGTATAGATAGTGTTTTATAGTTTTCAAATATTTTTGAATACTCTACCCATCAGGTTCTGAGGAAAACAACAGAATTTGCTCAGAAGATTCAATGAAAAGAGTTTAATGAAGGGACTACTTACAGAGGTTGTAGAGAGGTTATAGAGCAAACAAGGGATGTTGAGGCCACCAGAGACTAGCGAGAGCAGAAAGCCATTACTTCCTCTAGAGCCTAACGTCTAAAAGATGAAAACAGCATTACCAGAGCCCCATGGAAAGTTAAGAGCTAAGGAAGAGGGGTCACCCTGCTGATGCCACAGATGTAGTATGGAAGCTGTGAGAGAAGGCAGAATTATCTTTTTTTTTTTTTGCGGTACGCGGGCCTCTCACTGTTGTGGCTTCTCCCGCTGCGGAGCACAGGCTCCGGACACGCAGGCTCAGCAGCCATGGCTCACGGGCCCAGCCGTTCCGTGGCATGTGGGATCTTCCCGGACCGGGGCACGAACTCGTGTCCCCTGCATCGGCAGGCGGACTCTCAACCACTGCACCACCAGGGAAGCCCAAGGCAGAATTATCTTGTTCCTCCTTCCCACCTTCTGATCTACTGAACCAGAAGCCAGATGGCAAGGGGGTTCTGGCAATGGAGTTAGTAGGAGACAGCAAATCCTTAGGGCACAGAGAAAGCAGAGGAGGGGGAGGGAAATGTGTCTGGGGGAAAATCCAGAGAATAACCAACCACATATATTAACTCAGAATAGAACAGGCTCAGAGAGATTAAGTGCCCGATTAAATTGACACAACTCATAATCCCTGATCTGAGACTTAAATGCAAGTTTCCAGACCCTCTGAAGCCAGTGTTTTTTTCCAATACACTTAGTTAATGGCTTAGTTGCTGATGATTGAGAAGTATTGTGTTGTTTGGGTCAAATATAATATTCTGTTTCAAACTGAGTTACTTCAATGAAGGTCCCTAAGGAGGTCCTTTGCTGCATATCCGCCATGAGAATTTGACTCACAAGGCAGATTGTCCAGTGAATCTGGTGAACACAGTGTTGATGACTGTCCTGTGCTGGTTAGGTCAACTGAGAGATATGGGGAGTCGTGGGAGCAATAGAGAGGAACAAGACAGCAAGATGAGGACCCTGATGGCTGTCAGAGGGAAGCATCAGCAGTGTGGGTAAGAGCCTGGCCATAGGAGTCAGCCAGCCTGAGTTTGAATCCACTCTCTCTCTCACTATCTGGGGTGTCGGGTAAGTAACCCAAGTCTCCATTTGCTCATCTACTGTTGGGGGTAAAAATACCTACCTCAGAGTGTTGATAGGAGGACTAACATACTGCTTGTAAAATGCTTCGTGTGATGATTCACATAGTAGTTCTAATTAACATTAATATCTACCATTTATTGAGTTTTTGACTTGATATTGCTATCCATAAAACAGACTTAAGGTAGGTCTTAATACCCCTCATTTTACAGGTATGGAGATTGAGGCTTAGAGAATTATTTGCCTACGATCACATAGCTAACGCGAGTGTTAAGATCTGAATTTAAAAGCACACGCGTCTACTCCATTATACAGTTCCAGGCAAGATAGGGTTCCAGTAGTTTTCCTGGTGGAAAGTTTTTAAAGTGTGCCTAGACGCACTTTTTCTTGAACTTTTCAAGAGAGTTGATGCAATGTGTGTGTTGCTCTCATCCGCTTGTTGTGTTCATTGTTCACGTTTCAGGGCTAGCACCTGTGATGTTATCATTTTTTAAATAAAGCCCAGCGTGCCCTTGAGGAATATGCCTTTCACCGGGGGATAATTGGTTTGGAATCCTGATGCCATTATTTATCATCACGTGGAGCTGATTTACGAGGAATATGGCTTTGATGCTTGAGGATTGGCTTTGCGCCAAGAAGTCATTGCTGAGATTGTTGGGGATTCTGGCTGTTTGATGTTAAGATGCAATCTGCTGAGGAGCTGACTCGGCCTATTAATAGGAGTTCAAACACAGTGTCACCAGCTTAACTATGAGGGCCTGGAAAGAGAGGCCGGAATAACAATTCTGAGAGCCAGGAGGTGTTATTGGACAGGACAGTGTGACCTCAACACCATGATAAGAACTCACAAAGGCAACTGAAACATGCCTCTGCACACCCACTCTCACTCAAACGCACTTTTGGGCACTGACACAGCACGGTACGTCACAATTAGGTGTCTGCCTTTCCCACAGGATAGAGATCCTTAGAGGCAGGGATTAGGTCATTAATTCAAAAAGCATTCATCAGGGGTCTCTTGCCACTGCCAGGCATTGTGTGAGGAGCCAGGAGCTTTATTCATCCTTGTACCCAGCATCTCATCCAGAGGCCAGCACATGGCAGGCATTCAATAAGTGCCATGGGTAAAATATGACTCACTGAGGGGGCTAAACCCAAACACTGTGGTCACGGTTACTTGAATGTGTTTTCTCAAAATATGCTATAATACCCAAGCTTTTTGAATTAGGAAAATCAACCTGTGGCAATCAGACAACTGTTTAATACGTTCCTATTTATCTAGTGGTTAAAGGCTAGAGCATTCCAATTAAATATTTTGTTATGTAATAGAGAAGTCTGTATTTGCCAACATCAAATTCTTTTTTTAAATTATATTTTGGCTGCATTGGGTCTTCATTGCTGTGCGTAGGCTTTCTCTAATTGTGCACGAGCTTCTCATTGTGGTGGCTTCTCTTGTGGAGCATGGGCTCTAGATGCCCGGGCTTCAGTAGTTGCAGCACATGAGCTCAGTAGTTGTGGCACATGGGCCCTAGAGCATGTGGGCTTCAGTAGTTGTGGCACGTGGGCTCAGTAGTTGTGGCTCACGGGTTCTAGAGCGCAGGCTCAGTAGTTGTGGTGCATGGGCTTAGTTGCTCCGTGGCATGTAGGATCTTCCCGAAAGAGGGCTCGAACCCGTGTCCCCTGAATTGGCAGGCAGATTCTTAACCACTGTGCCACCAGGGAAGTCCTGGTAATATCAATTTAAAAATAAACTCAATACCTAAACACAACATTAAATCATTCCTTGATGATTAAAAGGCAATGTGTATCTCACAGTTGTCATTAAGGAACCATTTACCATTGTACAAGCTCTATCTGTACATGGGGTTAAGAGCTTGGATTAGTAAATACTCTTCCTCTTACTGATATTTATTTTTTTATACTCAATTGATAATACATAATTATGATGAGACCCCTAGACTACAGTTAATTATTTAAAAAATAATTAAGAAAAAAGTAAAGAACCCTATATTAAAAGAATGTTGTTGGGCTTCCCTGGTGGCGCAGTGGTTGAGAATCTGCCTGCCAATGCAGGGGACACGGGTTCGAGCCCTGGTCTGGGAAGATCCCACATGCCGCAGAGCAACCAAGCCCATGAGCCACAATTACTGAGCCTGCGCGTCTGGAGCCCGTGCTCCACAACAAGAGAGGCTACAATAGTGAGAGGCCCGTGCACCGCGATGAAGAGTAGCTCCCGCTCGCCACAACTAGAGAAAGCCCTTGCACAGCAACGAAGACCCAACACAGCCAAAAATAAATAAATAAATTAAAAAAAAAAAAAGAATGTTGTTTGTGAAAGCAACCGAAACTAACTCTGACTAAACTAAATATAAAAGAAATTCATTTGAAAGATAATGATAAACCATCAACAAAATGAAAAGGCAACCTACTGAACGAGAGAAAATATTTGCAAATTATATATCTGATAACAGGTTAATATCCCAAATTTATAAAGAACTCATACAACACAATAGCAAAGAAACAACCCAATTAATAAATGGACATAACATCTGATTAGACATTTTTCCAAAGAAGACATACAGATGGCCAACAGGTACGTGAAAAATGCTCAACGTCATTAATCACTAGGGAAATGTAAATCAAGACTACAGTGAAATAGTACTTCACACCTGTGAGAATGGCTATTATCAAAAAGACAATGAATAACAAGTGCTGGCAAGAATGTGGAGAAAAGGGAATCCTTGTGCATTGTTGGTGGGAATGTAATAAATTGTTGCAACCACTATGGAAAACAGTATGGAACTTCATCCAGCAATTCCACTTCTGGTATTTATCCTAAGAAAACAAAAATACTAAATTGAAAAGATATATGTACCCCCATGTTCACTGCAGCATTATTTACAATAGCCAAGATATGGAAACAACCTAATTGTCCGTGAAGGGTTGAATGGATAAAGAAAATATAGTGTAAATATACGTATATATAGGAATATTATTTAGCCATAAAAAGAAGGAAATCTTGCCATTTTCAACAAGGCTGGACCTCAAGGGCATTATGCTAAGTGAAATAAGTCAGACAGAGACAAATACTGTATGGTCTCATTTATATGTGGAATCTAAAAAAAAGAAGAAAGAAAGAAAATAGAAAAAAAAAAAAAAACAAGCTTATAGATACAGAGAACAGATTAGTGGTTGCCAGAGACTGGAGTGTGGGAGAAATGATGGAGGGGCCTCAAAAGGTAAAAGCTTCATAAAATAAATAAATCATGGGGGTGTAGTGTACTGGTTGGCGACTATAGTTAATAACACTGTATTGCATATTTGAAAGTTGCTAAGAGAGTAGCTCTTAAAAGTTCTCATCACAAGAAAAAAAAAATTTGTAACTATACAAGGTAATAGACGTTAACTAAATTTATTGTGGTGATCATTTGGCAATGTATACAATATTGAATCATGATGTACACCTGAACCAATACAATGTTATACGTTGATTATACTTCAATTTTTAAAAATCAGCCAAAGGAGATTAGACAGCAGAAATCACAGCTGACGTCATTCTACAGGAGCTGTATGGATTTGCTGCCATTGGACCCTGGCTGTCCCACCGTACTGTAAAGAATGTCTAAATGGTTTCTGTATATGGAGCTGGAGTCCACATGGGCTGGACCAAGGTCACAGAACAACAGCCCAGATGCCAGGGCATGGGGGAAGGGAGAATCAGGCCCCCTGAGCTTCTGTAGCAAGAATTTGGGCTCTGACTCTCCTAAGCCTTATCCATTAAGGGAGTCAAAAGAGGCACTGTCCATTATATAAACTGGGTGATTTTAAAACAAATCCAAGGTATATTGTTTGCTACAATACCTAATTATAAAAAAATAAATGTACAAAAGTATAATGCAATAGGATAAAAATAGAGACGTCAATAAGGGTATGGTAGGTTAAGTAATGCCTCCCCACCAAAGATATCCACAACCTAACCCTTGAAACTTCTGAATATGATCTCTATATGGCAAAAGGGACTCTGCACATGCAATTAGGTTAAGGATCTTGAGATGGGGAGATTAACATGGATTATTTGAGTGGGTCTAATGTAATCACATGGGCCTTTATAAGAAGGAGCAGATGGATCAAATTCAGTACAAGGATATGTACGGGTGGACGGAAGAGGCTGGAGAGATGTAAGAGGCCTGGAGCCAAGGAATGCAGGCAGCATTTAGAAGCTGGAAAAAGCAGGAAATAGATTCTCCCCTAGAGTGTTCAGAAAAAAACCGACCCTGCTGACACTTGATTTTAACGCCATAAGACCCAATTTTGGACTTCTCACATATGGAATTATGAAAGAATAAATTGTGTTGCTTTAAGCCACTAACTTTGTGGTGACTTATTACAGCAGCCATAGGAAACTAACGCAAAGGGAAGAGGGGAACCCTAGCTATTTAAACTCTTCAGTAAAAACCAGAATTCAGATAAATAGGAGATTTCCAAAAATGGAAGATAGAATACAAAGACACTTCATATTCTTTCATGGTAGTTCTTCAATATTGTCAACGCAATATTTAAGTGGCTTACTTTACCTTATTCTATCAGCCAAATTCTTGGATAATGGGATTAACATGGTGGTATTTGGGACACAACTCAAGAGCCCACGTGTTTCTATGACCTAGGAGTATGCCTACCAGTTACATAAGAAAGAGAGTACATCTATTAACAAATAAAAAATGAGGACAAAAATTAGGGAAAAAGGGCTTCCCTGGTGACGCAGTGGTTGAGAGTCCGCCTGCCGATGCAGGGGACACGGGTTCGTGCACCGGTCTGGGAGGATCCCACATGCCGCGGAGCAACTAGGCCCGTGAGCCATGGCCGCTGAGCCTGCGCGTCCGGAGCCTGTGCTCCGCAGCGGGAGAGGTCACAACAGTGAGAGGCCCGCGTACCGCAAAAAAAAAAAAAAAAAAAAGAGTAAACACTTTAATACTTAAAATAATCCTCTTACTGCAGTGAAGTGACAATAGAGGGCTTAGTTTTAAATTTGAAAAACTATATACAATGAAATACAGTATTCTGTCATACAGAGGTAAAGGAATGAAAAGCATATCAGTAGTACAGATGTATCATATAAAATGAAAATGTTTAGCACTTTTGAAAGAAAATGAACAAGTTGATAGGGAATGTTCCTTATTTTACATTAATCGATTTGTTTTTTGTGTAGAAATCAATTCTAGTTTTCTGCTTTCCTTTCCGTAATGGGTAGGTGAGATGAATTAACTGTTTGCTGCTGTTCTTTGAGTTTAACAAGTCCATACCCTCTTCTTTCAGAAACAAATTGGACATCTAATTCAAAGAAAAAAATTTTAAGTTACATTTGATTAAGTCACATAAAACTCACTGAGTTATATAGTGGTTTTAAAGAGTTAAGGTCTAGTGTTAATCTCCCCAAATTGTAAAATTATAAAATCATCTAATCACATCATTGATAAAAGTCAGAGTTTACAAAGAATAAAACAATTATTCTCATTTCTCTGAGCAAGACTTTACTGAAATAATATTTTGGCTTTTAGTGAATCTTGGAAGTAACAGTTTAGCTTTCATAGAATTATTATATATTGATGTATTCAGTGAAAATGATTACTTTCTATGGTAGTGGAAAGTACCACTTATATTTTCATGTGATTCAACAGACTTGAACTTCCTAGAATCAGGAGCAACTTTTGACTATGCTGATACTTGCTCCCCAGAGTTGAGAATTACTCTTCATTCCAAAATCAACTAACTGGAGGCAGGTAGTATAGATTAGGGGCATCAGTTGCATTGTGCGGGTGAAGCCTGGAACTGAGTCTTGCTGTGGACAGCCTGTGCATCTGGTGTACCCAGAAGAAGGCCTGGATGCAGGAAGCCTCTGAACTCTAGCATTACCTGCATCCTTGTACTCATGTCTCACTTTCCTTACCTAACCCTCCATCTGCCACCAAGGACTAGAGTTTAATCCTGAATATCAACTACATATCTTTTATCAATCCTCTCCCTCAATCCTGCCCTCTAGGTCCCTTGACTATTGGGGTGCATCAGGAATTGCCAGAGAGACATGATACTACTGCTCTCCCTGACTTTTAGCACAATCTCCACCTCATTTTCCTTTTCCTAGCTTTAGGATATATGACAGAGGTCTGCAGAAGACCTATTTTAGGTAGAGTAACTTTACAACACCCAATCTGGGTGCTACAGACTGAACTGTGTCCCTCCAAATTCATATGTTGAATTCCTAACTCCTAGTATGTCAGACTGTATTTGGAGAGAAGACCTTCAGAGAGGTCATTAAGTTAAAATGAGGCCCTTAGGATGAGCCTTAATCTAATCTGACTGGTGTTCTTATAAGAGGAGGTTAGGACACAAAGAGAGACACCAGGGATACATACCCACAGAGAGAAGACCACGTGAGGACACAGCAGGCCATCTGCAAGCCAAGGAGAGGGGCCTCAGGAAAGACCAAACCTGCCTACACCTTGATTTTGGACTTCCAGCCTCCAGAACTGTAAGAAAATTAATTTCTGTTGTTTGAGCAACCTCAGTTTCTGGTGGTATTTTGTTATAGCAGCCCTAGCAAGCACGTACAATGGGAAACTTTTGAGAATGGCCAAAGGGTAGTTATCAGTAAATATGCAGAGACAACACAATAAAATGTGATTGTTCTGGACAAATCAGGATGAATAGTCAAATTAATGTTAAGCTCTAAGATAGCCTGCCTCAAGGAGAGGATGGGAGAAAGGAAGTGGAAGGTATTCCAGGCTAAGGGAGCTCTTGAGCATCAAACAACCTGGGTACATTAAAAAAAATACCCTAATGAGATTTATATTTTCAAAAGACCACTCTGGTGGCATGTGGCAGAGGGATTGTTGATTGAGTATGGAGGGAGACTGAAGCAGGAGGTTATTGCAAAGGCCTTGAAAAAAGGTGATGAGAGCTTGCTTGATATATGGGAGCTACAGAGATGTTGGTAGGGGGGAAACAGATGCAAGGAATACTAAGAAAATAGAACTAATAGGCCCTGATCACAGAGTATACATAGGGGACAAGAGAGAGGTCAAGAAAACGAGTTTTGGTGTGGATTACTCAGTCAATGAAGAGGCCATTTTTTAAATTAATTAATTTATTTATACCTATTTTTGGCTGTGTTGGTTCTTCACTGCTGCACATGGGCTTTTTCTAGTTGCTGTGAGTGGGGGCTACTCTTCGCTGCAGTGCGCGGGCTTCTTGTGGTGGCTTCTCTTGTTGCGGAGCACAGGCTCTAAAACACAGGCTCAGTAGTTGTGGCACACGGGCTTAGTTGCTCTGTGGTATGTGGTATCTTCCCTGACCAGGACTCAAACCCGTGTCCCCTGCATTGGCAGGCAGATTCTTAAGCACTATGCCACTGGGGAAGTCCTGAAGATGTCATTTACTGAGACAGGAAATAAGGAGAAAGATCAAGTTTAGAGAGAAACTTATAGGCCCTTTCTAAAATAGTTAATAAGTATATATAATTTTTAGGTTCTAATTCTAGACTATGGAATATAATAGAGTTGATTAAAATTATTAGTTTGAAACACTTGTTAAGAGTAGAATAAATCTCCAACTCCTGTTTGAAAAGATCTGTTAATTTAAATAATCACTTAAAATGTATCAACTATGACTCTATACTACTCAGAATTACTTCTATCAGCAGTTGACCTCTCCTTTTTTTTTTAGAATTCTCTTTTTCCTTGGTTCCATTAAAGGCATGACCCTGGTTCTCCTCTTGCCTCTCTGGGTGACCTTCTCTGTCTCTCACTAGTTTTTCTAATATTCCAACATCCTCAAAGTAAACCATTCCTCAAGTCTCTGTCATCATCCTTCTCTTCCTCTACACTTTCTACCAGACCATCTTATCCATGCCTACATCTTTGACCATCTTCTCTGTGCAGGAACACAGATCTTCAAATGACTGGTGTTTGTTTCAGCTCAGATGACCACCTAGCAATTCAATGTCAACAACTCCCAAAACAAACCCATCGTCTTTCCTAAGGTTGCCTTCCTGATGACTTCCCTGTTTTTCTGAACGACATAATGGTAATAATGTTAATTCTTATATTTAAACATCTTATTACTTATTCAGAAATGATGAGAATAGTTCCCCTCACTGGGAAATGGATGCAGTCTATCCATGCTCAGTTCAGACAGTGTTTGGCCATATCAAGTTTTGGCTCTTTGGGTGGCGGGAAGATTTGGTCAGTCAACCTTGAAACCAGTTGTTCACTTGTTTCTTGGATGATCAGTCATTGAGATCTTCCCTTTTTTATGAATCATCAGTTTTCAGTAACTTTACCAACAGTCATTGATTCATTCAGTAACTTTATCAATGAGTCATCCATTGATTCATTCAATAAATAGATATAATGAGCTTGTCTGCTAATTGGAAGGCACTGGTAGGTCTGGGGGACACAAAATTAGAGATATGACTGTTGTCCTCAAATTACTCAGCTTCTCACAAGGGAACCATCAAGAAAGTTGATGATTTCCAAGAATGTGACAATTGCCTTAATATAATAGAACTATGCACAGAGAGCTCTAGTAAATCCTTAGACAGGAAGCAGGCTTGGGCTTCCCTGGTGGTGCAGTGGTTAAGAATCCGCCTGCCAGTGCAGGAGACATGGGTTCAAGCCCTGGTCTGGGAAGATCCCACATGCCACCAAGCAACTAAGCCCGTGCGCCAGAACTACTGAGCCTGCGCTCTAGAGCCTTCGAGCCACAGCTACTGAAGCCCTTGCATCTAGAGCCTGTGCTCCACAACAAGAGAGGCCACCACAATGAGAAGCCCACGCAGCCATTAATAAATAAATTTAAAATTAAAAAAAAAAAAAGAAGCAGGCTTACTTCTTACTACCCCAGTTCTACCACATATTCATATTTTAAAGAACAAGCTTATAAATCCTCATATTTCTCAGTGGGAAGGTAATGATAGTGTCTAAGTTAATTAATTAAGAAGTAACGACATAAACATATTTAAAGATATGGAGCTAACCACTAGAAGAACTAAAAATAGAAAATGTTTCAAGTGTTGGCCCTGGGAAAGTAACTGGTGGTAGGGAAAGGTAGAGCAGGGGATTGTTGCTTTTCATTATACACCCTTTTATTTTATCTTCTATCATATGTATGCACATGATAAAAATAAGGAAAATAAAAAACCAGCTTAGCTCTGTCTCTTCAGTCCTTTCTTCCATCCACGGCTTTCACAACTAGCTCTCAATTTTTGGAATGGAAGACACAGTCACTCAGGAACTCCCTGGTCGACTGAGTACAATTCTATTCATCTCAACATATTTGTTGCCTGATCACTACATGTCAGGCATGGGGGATATGGTGGTGGGCAAGAGGGACGTGGTCCTTGCTCTCATGGAGCTTACATTTGTGGGAAGGATGAGTATAAGACAGTTGTTATTTAATTTTGACCTCCCCTCCTTCTCTACTTAGCTGAGTGGTGGTCTGATATGCAGTACTACCAAGTAGTCATCCAAACGGCATGAGCAGTTAGGGAGGTTTGAGCCCAGAAACGCAGCACCTACCATCATGCTGGAGGAGAAACCATGAGGATATAATCACAAGCACTGAATTATTTAACAGGGTCATTAAAGGCATGACCCTGGTTCATTAAGTTTCTTGCCTCAGTGAAGGACTCATGCACAGGTAGAGTGGAGTGTTTAAGGGTGCAGGCTCTGGAGCCAGACTTCCTGGGTCAGAATTTCATTTTTCCATTTGTGAGCTGGAAGTATGATTCCAGATAAATTACCAGACTTTGATGGGGCTACAATACCTCATCTCTGTAAAGAGGATAACAACAGTAGCTACCTCATGGTTGTTAGAATTCACTTACCTGAAGCACTTAGAAGAGTGGCTGGCAAGAATAAATGTCCAGGGCTTCCCTGGTAGCACAGTGGTTAAGAATCCGCCTGCCAATGCAGGGGTCACGGGATCGAGCCCTGGTCTGGGAAGATCCCACCTGCCAAGGAGGAACTAAGCCCGTGAGCCACAACTACTGAGCCTGCGCTCTAGAGTCTGCGAGCCACAACTACTGAAGCCTGCACGCCTAAAGCCCATGCTCTGCAACAAAAGAAGCCACCAAAATGAGAAGCCCACACACCGCAACAAAGAGTAGCCCCGGGCTTCCCTGGTGGCGCAGTGGTTGAGAGTCCGCCTGCCAATGCAGGGGACACGGGTTCGTGCCCCGGTCCGGGAAGATACCACGTGCCGCGGAGCGGCTGGGCCCGTGAGCCATGGCCGCTGAGTCTGCGCGTCCGGAGCCTGTGTTCCGCAACGGGAGAGGCCACAACAGTGAGAGGCCTGCGTACCGCAAAAAAAAAAAAAAAAAAAAAAAAAA
>NW_020837957.1:35963628-36040622 GCF_003676395.1 Aethalodelphis obliquidens | reverse complement strand
ATAAATAAATAAATAAATAAATAAATAAATAAATAAATAAATAAATAAATAAAAGGAGTAAATGTCCAATGAATGTAGCATTATTATTGGGTGCACCTACATACTTAAAATGATTAAAAGAATGATACTGATTATGAATATTTCATATCCATGTGTAAATTGGTTTTTAAATTTAGAATTCAGCATTCTTATCACAGAGCATAAGTTGATTCACCATTTATGTATGTAACTACTTGTTTGAATAGGGACACAAATGCACAGAAACAGATCTGGAAAGATACATATGATGTGGCTGACAGTAAATCCCTTTTTGGAGAACCAGATTGGAAATAGTGAAGAAACCTTTAGCAATTTATCAATTGTTTGATTTCCTTTTTATGATAAAAATATATTCATGAATTTAAAAGTAATTTTTAAAAAGTAAGGAAAAATGTCGTATTAAAAGAAATGCTGGCAGTCAGTTGGAGATGTAAAAGAAGGTATATTTACATTCAGATAATATTTTTACCTTCATTGATTGAAAACTCAGTTTGCACTAGGCGTTGTACTAGGTTCTTTAGAGTATGCAAAGTACATGTAGAGTTACCCAATCTCTTGCAAAGGCCCATTTCCCTCAATTTGGAACAGACATGTCATGAATTTGAGCTGGACCGTGTCAAATGAAGGGGTTTCAGCTGGAGTATCTAATCATGGCAGGCAGTGTAAGCAAAAGCATGGGGGTAAGAGAGTGTGAGAAATGTCCAGGAAACAGCAAATAGTTGAGTTTGGACAGATCACAGGGTACTGGAAAGAGAGTGATGAGACAGACTTGGAGAGGTAGATTGGATTCAGTACATGAGAGCCTCAAATTCAGACGGAAGGCATTTGGCTTTATTTTTTCAACTGAATGGGAATCACTGAAGGATTTTGAGTAGAGGAGTAACACAATGTCTTAAGAAGAATATTTTTGTAGCAGTATATTGGATGGATTCAACTGAGCTTCTTTATAGAATTTAAATGGTCCATTTAAGAGAGGATGAGGATGTTGGAATATTAGAAAAACTAGTGAGAGACAGAGAAGTTCACCCAGAGAAGCAAGAGGAGAACCAGGGTCATGACTTCAATGGGACCAAGGAAGAGAGAATTCTAAAAAACTCAAGAGGTCAACAGAATCAATGTAGCAAAAGAGTTAAGGAAAACAAGGACGGAGGATGTTACTTCCTTCTCTGTCATCAGAAATGCCTTAGTAAAAGGCAGTTCGAAAAGCAGATGAGCCTGAAGGGCGATTGACACAAGTCGCCACACTTTTTTTTTTTTTTTTTTTTTTTTTTGCGGTATGCGGGCCTCTCACTGTTGTGGCCTCTCCCGTTGCGGAGCACAGGCTCCGGACGCGCAGGCTCAGCGGCCATGGCTCACGGGCCCAGCAGCTCCGCGGCATGTGGGATCTTCCTGGACCGGGGCACGAACCCGTTTCCCCTGCATCGGCAGGCGGACTTTCAACAACTGCGCCACCAGGGAAGCCCAGTCGCCACACTTTTTAAAGGTGGATGGAAAAGTCAAGTGAAGAAGAGAATGTGAAGATACAGCTGGAATAGACTCAGAATAAAGGTAGAAAAAGCTCTGGAATGAAAACAGGGCCATGGATGCATGAAAATCTGATTACCCAGAGCTAGGACATTTTTCTTTGACCCATGTCCCAGAAGGCCTTGTTAAGGAGGATATACCGAAAACACTCTATGCCTCAAACTGTGAGTCACATAAACCAATGATTCTGCAGTGGAATGTTGAGGGAGAGGGCAGATTTCCTTTAAAAAACACAGATTACATACTTCTTCTGCTCAACCACTCTCGATAGGTCCTTGCTGCCCTTACAGTACTTTCTAAACTTCTTATCTTGACAATGAAGAGCCTCGATAAATTGGGTCCCTCTCAATATTACTTTCCACTGTTTCTTAAAATAAATCCAGGCCGGTCTACTCACTGTCTCCCCAGAAGTTCTTTTCATTCTCGTATCAGCACCTTTGCTCACACTATTTCCCTTGCCTAGAATCTTCCTCTTCTCTCTGTTTCTTCGGTCTATTAAACCCCTAATGCTTAAATCAAGGGACCTCTTCTCTGTGAAGTTTTTTTTTTTTTTCACGATCCAATTCCTATAACATTTATTTGGAGGCTACTCACTTAGCACTTAGATGTTATCTGCTATTGTTTGCTATTATACCTTCTTCAGATTATAAGCTTCTTGAGGGCAAAAAAAAAATTTTTATTTGAAAAGCACCTAGCATAATATCATTTTTCAATGAGGTATTTTAAAATTGAGATGCTAAGTGTATAGTTTGATGAGTATTGAAAAACATATGTACTTGTGAAACCACCCACCCTACCAATCAAGACAGGCAGCATTTCTAGCAAAGTAAGCGCTCAGTAGGCATCAGACTCGGCTCAGGGAGGACGAGACAGGACCCGGAGGGTGAGTCTTAAGTCTGAGGCCTGTCTAAAGGGATTGGATCATCCAAAGTCAGATAAAGTGAAAAGGCAAATACTAAGGTGGGATGATGCAGACAAGGGGGCAGTATTTTGTTAATCTGAGCAAGTTTGGGATTGTGCAATCTTGTGTGTTATGCAGAAAAGGTTCAGCAACCGACAGGCAGCGGTGGAGGCAGGGGCACTGTGGTGGCAATGCCAAAGTCAGCTTTAATTCTCTAGCTGGGAGAATCTGCCCTCTTAGAAACCCTAGAAAGTTGAGGGTTGCAGTACCTGGTACTCTGACCTGAGGTCCGAGGTGATGAGCTTCCTGGGAGTTTCTTATTAAAAACATTTGCTCACTGACTGATTGCTGATAAAAGTGATATCTGGCTGACTTGCATGTTTGGCTGCATTATTAGTAAACTATCCCATTCGATTTCCCAAATGGAAATTGCATTTGACTAAGAATATGTGAAAAGGCTGAGAGACTGATCCCAGGACAATATTTCTCTAACATTATACTACATTACTTCTACCTTATATTTAAACAGAAGTTTTAAAAACAGAAATCATGTCAAGCCATTCACCTGTACAAAACCCTACAATAGCTTCCCAATCGCAAAAGAAATCCAAAGATCTTACCATGGCCAACAAGGCCCAAGCTGGTCTGGCTTCACATCTACAGCTCTCTCTTTGCACTGGTCTTCACGTAAATTTTCCCTTCCTACTGATTCTCAGATATGCCAAGTCATTCCAGGACCTTTGCACTTACTGTCCTCCTTTACAGGAATGCTCTTCAGCAAACCCTTTGCATTAAAGCATCCTCACTTCATTCAGCTCTATCAGCTACTTAAAGAAATCTGCCCAAATCATTGTATCTTTTCCTTGCGCATTTTATTTTTCTTCCTAGTTCTTAGCGGTACCTGAAAATACACTATAACTTACATTGTTTAATTGTTTATGGTCTGTTTCCATCACTGCAGTGTCAGCTTTTATAATCTGTCTGGTTCATCTTTATGTCCCTGTGACTAAAATAGTAACTGAACATCATAGAAAGTCGATAAATATTTGTTGAAGGAATGAATCGGTGAATTTTCATATCTTCTCAGACTCTCCATCCATCCACCCACTGCTCCAAATTAAACACCACACAGATCATCTAGCTCAACACTCTCATTTCATAGGGGAAGAAACCTGTCAGCTGAGGTGAAGGTTATCTTGGGACTCGCTCTTGCTCTTCTTCCAGATCTCTTCTGCAAACCAAGCAACCAGTCACCTTCTTCCAGCCAAACTCTACTGCACCTTGGTGCTATTGACAATGCATAATAACTCGAGTACAGGTAACTAAAGTGGTATTATTCAAAGGCCCTTCTCTCTTACCTTCAGTCTCTCTGGGGTCTCTCCATCTCTTCTCTGCCTCTTCTCCCTCTACCTTTCCTTCAGCTAATCCTGAGTTCCACTCTTGGCCCACCTTCCCCACTGGTCCCCTCAGTAGTCAAGTCCATTGCCATAACTTCAACTACCATCTACATGCTGATGAATCTATCCCCCCGGCCCAGATTCCTCTCCTCATCTCCGACTCACTCTTCCAACATACTTACTAGACAACTCTGTCTAGATGCCCCTGGGCATCACACACTCAGTATTTCCAAAGCAGATTTTATTTTCCATCAAAAGAGCTCTTCCTACTTCTTATGCAAGGCCTTAGTATGGCCTGACTTGGAAATTTAGTTTCAGAGGCTTTTGTGAATATACCAAGGAAAGAGGACCTAGGTGTATCTTATTCCCACAGGCCGCCAATAAATATTTGCTTCACGGAGAAAAAATTAATATATAGTATAGGAGAGAACCTGACAGATGCTTAACATTATTGAGTGATAGCAATGCCCAAACTCATCTGTGATCAAACACTATGAAAGTATCCTCCTAAGGATAAAGTTATTACAAATAAGTGAAAATTCAGTTATGGAGGTACTTTCAATTTCAGCTCTGATATGCAAAAAGCTTGGAAGTTGTCACTGTATCTTGTCCTTACAAGATAATGCTGTACAAAATGAAAATCAATGACTTTTCTCAGACGTATTAATAAAACACGTAACTATGAAAGAATTTAAAAAAAAAAAAAAAAAGAGCTCTTCCTCCAGTGTGCTCCCTGTCCAATGAATGAGGTCGTCCAGCCTGGCAAACTCCTCATTCTCTCTTCCCCTCACGCAGTCTTAAGGACCTGTTGATTCTACTTCCCAAATAATGATTGCATCTATTTCTCTCATTTTCACTACTTCACTACGCTACTACTTTAGTTATACCTATCATTTGTTCTTACATGGATGAATTTAACAATCACCTAATTATTTCTCAAAATGTGGTTCATGACCCCTTAATGAGACATCAAGTCAATTTAGTGGGTCATAACAAGATTTTGAAAAAATCTCAATATTATTTCTTTCTACAAGCCAGAAATCAGCAGGATCAAAATTAGTAGCAACACAGAGATGTTTACTGGCAACCTTTCCGTTTTTGTAACGGTCAAAGCACTCGAAACATTTTGAACGAGCACAAAGACACGTCTAAGAGAGAAAGCCAGTCCCCTGCCCCCATACACTTAAACTGAGGGGAGAAATGATATATGAATAGCACTTAGTGGATAGCATTATCAAATACAGTGACAATTTAGTTTTAATGTGATTTACATATGCATCGTGATTGTGAAAAACATTTAATTTCTCTGCAATGTTATTTGCGTCCATATTTATTATGTTTCCTGCCCCAAAGGGATGAGCTCCTTGGAATAAATTCTTTTTTGTACGTGGACCTCTCACTGTTGTGGCCTCTCCCATTGCAGAGCACAGGCTCCAGACGCGCAGGCTCAGCGGCCATGGCTCACGGGCCCAGCCGCTCCGCGGCATGTGGGATCTTCCCGGAGCGGGGCACGAACCCGTGTCCCCTGCATCGGCAGGCGGACTCTCAACCACTGCGCCACCAGGGAAACCCTGGAATAAATTCTTCACCTTTTCTAAACACTAGCTGTAGCAGTCATCCTGGATTTGAAAGAGCAGTCAGGTACTCTTGCTTCAGGTTGGTCAGTGAAGTTTTATTTTCTAGTTCCATGGTCTAGTCAGGAGCTAAATTTTCCACTAACCATGAAATTTTCCCCAGTGTCAACAAGTCCAGTAATCACGTCTCCATCAAATCTTTCCCCTTCCTGAAGCAACTCTTACTTTGGACGGGAGTTGTTCCAAGCCTCTCCATACCTGCTTTGTGGCCTTGGAGGAAACACTATTCACTGTCTCAGTTTCCTCCTGTTCTGCGTAAAGCCGGGCAAACAGGCATCCCCAGGAAAGGTACTGACTCATTGCAGCAGGGGCCATCCTAAGGTCTCCAGATCTACCTAGCCTGCCAGTCCTGACCACTGGGCCAGTCCAAGCCTGTGGCCATGTGGGGAACGGTCCTCAGCACCTCGAGGCCCAGCAAGACCACTAGGGCAAGGACCGTGACCAGGTGAAGAGGCTGAGGCCATGCCCTCACTTTCGTTGTGAGGGGGTGGTCCTTGCTGCCAGGTGGCTTGTGCCTGAGGTGTTGATGTCCTTAACACCCCTATGACACCTCCCCAGCGGGCTGCTCAGCTCGCTAGAATCAGAATTTTTTTAAAGCGTGAAATAGAGTAGAAAATATCTGAGCGCAGCGTATGCGGCAAAATTCAACAGTTTTGTATAGTTGTGTATATTCAGGGTGTACAATGTAACACTGTGGGTCATGGTCAAAAAATTTGAAAGATTCTATTCTCATTTGTTACCTACCTTCATTTTGGACTCGTGTTCATTCAAGAGCCAGAGCAATATAGGGAATCTCTAAGCACTGCATACAAAGTCAGACAAAGCTGGGTTTGAAACCAGGCCCTAGCATTTAATGGTGCTGTGATGGTGGGAGAGTTGCTTCAACATTGACCCCTCAATCTTCTCATCTTTAAAGTGGGAATTATAGCATCATGAATTCAGGGGCTGCGGGGCAGCCTCATGCAGGCCTCTTTAAATCATTTACCTCTAATCTTTGCAAGAATCCCAAGTTACTTATTATTATCTTCATTTTGTTAAAGAAACTGAACCTCAGAAAAGTCAAGTAACTCCCTCAAGGTCATGTTGCTACTATGTTCCTGAACAAGGAGTTCATTTTTCAAGATTCCCCCTGCTCTTTCCACTGAGCATAAATTTCTACCCACGTGATGTCTGACGTTTGTCATCTCATGGCAACTTATATCGACTTCTCACACATTCACATAATTCAATCAATTCAGTATTTATTAAGCACTAATTAAGTGCATGGGAAATGGAAGAGTAAAATGTGGTCTGTTTTCCTGGGGTGTGCATTTAACCTGGAAAGAAAACACCAAGAGACACAAAGCAGCAACATGCTTATTAGTGGCGTGAGTACCTAAAGCAGGTTAGATATTTAAAAATTGTAACAGGTGTTATCCTACAATAAATTTAAATGACAGTTAAGGAAAGAAATAAATTTATATTTCACACAATGCCTAAAGGATTTAGTCTATGGATCTAATTTATAAATGAGGAATCTACATGGATATGAATGAGTATAAGTTGCTTATTTTAAAATTTAGCAGTAGATGTCCATTTCAGAGACTATGATTATTGGAATAACATAATCTCTTTTGCATTTTAAAAATAAATCCCATATATTTATGTTTTACCTAATTATCAACACTCTGTTCAAACAAATTTGTCTGCTTTCCAGTTAGGAACTGATAGGGAAGAACAGCTTTTAAAAAATCATTCTTTAAAGCTCTCTCGGGAAGCTGCCTACTTAGTCACTCATCAGAACAAGCCGTGCCCTTCCACGTTTTGTTTACTCTTTCTGCTTTCCCTATTTATTGTGTTAAATTGATTTTCCATTCCTCTAGTGAGTACCATGGTCCAAGCAAAGCTGGGAAATTCAGTTTATATACACACTACCGACTTATCAGTTTTTCTATCAGGAGTTACTGAATATGAATAAGATGTACGGCAGGGTGGAAAAGGATTCAGTAGGAGAACTGAAGAGCGGAGCACGTGGGCTTGGAGGAGGTGTCCCTAAAGGGTGCTGTTTTTCTGCCACAGCCTGTCCCTGCAGCGTGAGAGGGTGGGAAGAGCCATCAATATTCCCTCACACCTCTGCAGTGATTGACATGAAAGAAAAAGTCACACAGGACTTCTCTTTAAAGTATTGAAAAAAAAAAAAACCTAACATGAGCTTTATCATTACCTTGGTTTAACTGATACTTAAAAACTATCCTCTGTTGTTATCACGTCCAGAAACTAAGCTCTGTTGTATCTTAGTTACAACCTATGAGAAAACTCTAAGAAGAAATCCAGGAAGAATTGAGTTTTCAATTTTCTGTCTTTCAATTTCTTTGCTTGCAAAAAAAGGTTAGTATTAGAGGCTCCAGAAAAAAACCAGTACTACTCGTTTCCTGTTTAGGTAAGCCAAATGACATTCATATTTATTCAGAAACCAAAAGTTCCTTTCGCTTTTATTATTTTCCACACTAGAGTTTCTAAGGATCCTAGAATATTTCTCAAATAAATGGGAATTTGCCATGTAGGTACATATAAACTCAGAGGCACCTGACAAATGAGGTTCCTGGTTTATGAGCTGAAGGGTTAAATATTTTTTAATTCTTTGAAAAATTATCAGATCCAAGATAAAGTATACAGAAAGCATCTTTAAAAACATTGTCATGGGGCTTCCCTGGTGGCGCAGTGGTTGAGAGTCCGCCTGCTGATGCAGGGGACACGGGTTCGTGCCCGGGTCCGGGAAGATCACACATGCCACGGAGTGGCTGGGCCCGTGAGCCATGGCCGCTGAGCCTGCGCGTCCAGAGCGTGTGCTCCACAACGGGAGAGACCACAGCAGTGACAGGCCTGCGTACCGCAAAACAAAAACAAACAAACAAAAAACAATTGTCACGGTATGAAAACTAGACAACACATTTGACAAGAAAAAGACAAGTTGTGCTGTAACACAGACAAAACTCCCAGCTGCCACAATATCCCCAGCCAGCCCAAGATAACAGGATTCCATTCTTGTAGTGTGTAGGGGTTAATACGTACAAAAGAAAACAATGGGGACTTCCCTGCTGGTATCAATGGTTAAGAATCCACCTGCCAATGCAGGGGACACGGATTCGAGCCCTGTTCCAGGAAGATCCCATCTGCCGTGGAGCAACTCAGCCCGTGCACCACAACTACTGAGCACGTGTGCCAAAACCACTGAAGTCCGCACGCCTAGAGCCCATGCTTTGCTACAAGAGAAGCCACCGCAATGAGAAGCCCACGCACCACAAAGAAGAGAAGCCGCTGCTCTCTGCAACTAGAGAAAGCCCCTGCATAGCAACGAAGACCCAATGAAGAAAGAAAGAAAGAAAGAAAGGAAGAAAGAAAGAAAGATGGCTTATGGTTAGTGGAGGCACAGTGGCAACATTTACACATCATATCATACTTCAGAGGAAGATAGTATGGATCAGGTTTAATCCACTGTGATTTCTATTATGAGGTATATGGTACCAAGCTGTGTGGGACTGTGAAATAAAAACAGTTCTCCCCTAGGGTATGATAGTTAAACATGCAAAATAATAAGCCAGAAACTAAGAAATGGGAAATCGTCACCCATCCCTCCTCTGAAATAATTAAAAAGATCTAGGCTATGTGGAACCACAGAAAATGATTAAAATATAAAGGCACACACATCAAAAAAGAAAAAGATATTCATGAACTTCACAAAAATTACAATCATATTAAGCATATGTTACCTTGAAGGAAGTGAAAACATTGGCTTGTCAGGTGTGCCAAAGTGAGGTGACATGACACCAGAGAAGACACAATCACAGAGGAGGGCTCTTTGTGTCATTCACTTGAAAAATATACACTGAGTGCCTCCTATGTGTATATCATGGTGCTGTATGTGAAACTTTTTTAAAAAGTTAAAAGATGTGATTTTGTGACATTCTTGGGTTCGCAATTTTATATGCACCATTAAATAGTTCTGAGGTTGGCATATAATATTTTAAAACTATTTTTAATTTTAATCCTTTTTAGATATATAAAGAAAACTAGGGGCTTCCCTGGTGGCGCAGTGGTTGAGAGTCCGCCTGCCGATGCAGGGGACACGGGTTCGTGCCCCGGTCCGGGAGGATCCCACATGCCGCGGAGTGGCTGGGCCCGTGAGCCATGGCCGCTGAGCCTGCGCGTCTGGAGCCTGTGCTCCGCAACGGGAGAGGCCACAACAGTGAGAGGCCCGCGTACCGCAAAAAAAAAACAAAAAAACAAAACTAAATGGTAACGTGGAGTAATTGCTGAACTAATGTAAATGCGTGTGTGTATGCACATACGGGCGTGTGTGTTGAGGGGGGCAGCCTCCAGTCTAACCAAGCGTGTTAGAGGAATTCAGCAGATCCTCTCTCGTCTTCTTGTTCAGCACTTCAGAACAGACGCTCTTCAGCTTCGTTTTCCAGATTATCTGGCCACCAGTTTTGGTGAGAGGAGAGTCTTTTACCAAATGTCTCATTTATATTCCCTTAAATATAGGCTTGCTGGTGAACTTCACAGATCACTTGCTTTTTGTTCATAACTTCAAAGGAAAATGGCTTTGGTTATTAGCAAAGTTTTAGTCTGAGGCACAGTGAACAATTATACTTAAAAAGTTGAGCATCACTTTCACCGCTAATATTTACAATTCATGTGGTTTCATGTAGATAAATACAAGGTTTTTTATGTGTAACAAGTTTGATTACATACAAAATATGATTGAATGTTTTACATCTAGTTTTCCAAATAATTATGCTGAATGAAAGAAGTCAGACAAAAAAGAGTATATACCATATGATTACATTTGTATACAATTCTAGACAGTGTCAAGTAATCTCTAGTGACAGAAAGTGGATCAGTGGTAGCCTGGGAGAGAGGGCAGGGAAGGAGCAGAGGCAGGGATTACCAAGGAACACAAAGAAAGTTTTGGGGTGCTGGAAATATTTGTTACCTTGATTGTGATGATGGTTTCACAGATGTATACATAAGTTAAAATTTATCAGAATTGTATACTTTAAATCTATTCAGCTTATTTTATGTCAATTATACCTGAATAAAGCTTTTTTAAAAAATCCATTCTTGACTGTCAAGTTATTCCTCTCTATGTGAACTGTGATAATATAACTACTATATATTACACAAATCTAAGGATTAAGATGAAAATTCAAAATAAGAAAGAGAACCCAGGCACATGATTGGCAGGAGGACAGGTCTTTCTTGCTGTATCTGGAGGTCACGTCTCTAATGACTTATCACTTTAAGCTTTTCCAACAGCCCTGAAGTTTGCTTTCATCACCACAGAACAAATAACTATCCAAGCCCCCACATAATACTATTTCCTATGGTCTCTCAAGAAGCTAACATCAGATAATATCTCATAGGATTGTAACTGCATGAAACATGGAGCAGATTTATAGCTTTTATTGATAAAGGAAAGGGGAATGAAAAACAATGATTCAAGGATAGGAAAGACAGTTTGGTACCTTTATTTTACCATTAATATCTGAAGAAGAAAAAAGTTTTTTTTGAAAGATATGAATTTGGTATTCAAAGCACCCCTGCCATCCATTGCATATTTCAAAACTATAAATTTAATCATGTCATTCCTGCTTAATATCCTATTATGGCTTCCTATTAGCTACTGCCTTGAGGAAAAATCCTTAGCATGTTTTACCAGGAGCTCAGGATCTGACCCTTATCTGCCTTTTCAGCTTCGGCTCATCTCTCTGTCTCTCTCAAACTACAGCCATTCTGAATGCCTTAATTCGTCAAAGCTTTTCATGTTGTCAGGCAGTTTGGGTGCTCCAGGAAGCAGACTCAGGCAGGGTTTAGTGTTCAGGATGTTTATTAGGGAGTGTTCTTGAGATCAACACCCATGGAAGGGAGGGGGCAGGAGCAGGATTGGGAAGAAGGCAAAATCAGGCTGTGATGTAAGCCTGACAGCCTCAGCCAACCGCGCGGGTAGCTATGAAACAGAAATGGCCCATCAGAGTAGGCCTGCGCGTACAGGGAGGACGTGACCTTGGGCAAGGGGGCTCTCTGCAGTTGAGGCAGTGCCTGAAGTGGTTGTCAGCACTGCCAGAGCCTGGGGAATCAAGTCTTTCCTTAAAGGGGGATCTGGGCGAGGTATTTGTATGTCCACGTCACCCTACTATTCATGAAGCTCTTCTCCTCCAGTTCACCTAGATAATTTCTGCTCATCCCTCGGATCTCAGGGTAATTCTTACTTCTTCAGAGAGGGATTCCCAAATTCCCAAACATGGTTGGCTTCTGTCAAACTTCCCGTATTTCTTTAGTACCATCCTTTTCATAATCCTTGCCATACTTAATTGTGATCAGTCAATTATTTCTTTTTATATATTTATTTATTTTTGGCTGGGTTGGGTCTTCATTGCTGCGTATGGGCTTTCTCTAGTTGTGGAGAGTTGGGGCTACCCTTAGTTGTGGCGCGTGGACTCAGCAGTTGTGGCTCGCAGGCTCTAGAGCTCAGGCTCAGTAGTTGTGGTGCACTGGCTTAGTTGCTCTGCAGCATGTGGGATCTTCCTGGACCAGGGCTTGAACCCCTGTCCCATGCATTGGCAGGTGGATTCTTAACCACTGTGCCACCAGGGAAGTCCCAAATCACTTATTTTTGTTTTCTTCTTTACAGTGGTAACTCCATGAGGGCAGAGATAACTTCTATAGTATTCACCTCTGATCCTCAATGCTTACCACAGTTTTGGCACATAGTAGGTACTCAGTAAATATTGACTGAATAAATGAATGAGTCCAAGGTTTAAAGACGCCTTCAAGGTGCAAAGGTCCTCACCAGCACATCTGTTTTGACGTATACTAAGACTTGCTGCCTCATGATGTCAAGGCAGACTTCATTTAGGCTGTATAGTCAGACCGCCCAGTCCTTCAGTCCTAGCTTGACCACACCCTAGCTGTGTGATAAGTTAAGTAAACTCTCTAAGCCTCAATTTATTTATCAATAATAATAATAACAGCAGCAGTAATAGTATATTCCCCAAATGGCTGTTGGGAGGGTTCAATGAAATAGTCTATGTAGAGGGTTTATCAAAGCTCCTAGAATACAGTATGGCATCAGTAAAAGTTAGCTATAATTACGAGGATTATTATTTGGCTTTTAGCTGTAAGTTCTTAACATACCTTAAAAAAGAGAAAAATATTAGGAAAAGATTTTTTTTTATACTTGCCATTAAACATGCACCAAAATAGTAATCCTAGAAAAATTAGAAATTTGTTGGATTTTCCTACATTTATCTTACAGTTTAGAATTGGTTTTTATTTTGTTTTTTATATATAGAAGATGGAGAACAGCATTATCTTCTCATTACTTAGGGTCTTCCAAGGTTTTAAGTAAGTCCTGTTCCTGTCTTCTCGCACAACCTAGGAATTTATGACTCAGCGTAGTTTACAAGAAGTGAGCGGGGGTGGGGAAGGGGGACAGAGGTGAGAAACATGCTTTTGCCTTGTCTGAAATTCCTTTTCCTACCTTAGGAGATTTCTACTTGAGTATGAGTTGACTCATCAGCTCCAGAAACACCTCCTGCACAAAGCCTTGCCTGACTTCTTCCATGCTGCCCCTGCATTTTTACCCTAAAACCATTTACGCATCTGGACATTTGTTTTAATCCCCCTGCATTGCTCCTCCTCATTAGACTAAGCTTCTAGAAGGCAGATCTTCTTCATCTTTTGTATCTGGCATGTTCAGATGCTCAATAAATGTTTGTTGAATTTGTTTTAATTAGAAGAAAAACATCAGATCTCTTCAGAAAGATACAAATGATGAATGGGTTTAGGTAATCTGTGATATGCTCACAAACACAGAATTTAATAAGCTAGAAATCAAATACTTTCTCTTTCATTTAAATATAATCAGTAGCCATCTTTATAGACTGTTTTCTTTTATACCAGGAACCTTATCTGAGCCTTCAGAGGTTAAATTTTTCCTTTGAGAAAACAGTAATTGTCCCACCCTGCTTTCTTTATGGGCCATCATGGCAATGGACTGCCAGTCACTTAGTTCCTCCATCCTTCCACTGGCATGCATTTTCAAATTCTTTCATCTTCTTAAAGAAATACATACATTTACCACCCCACTTCTATGCCTTTATGACTCTTAATTCTGGGGCCTCCACTTCCTCTGTCTCCTTTTACTGTGTGTTCTTGGTCCCGTATTCTTCCTAATTGAAACACTTCACCCAGATACTATGAATCGTCTGATCTCTCTCTTCTTCTAACTCCTTCATTACATGCTTTAAAAACTCTCCAACAGGAATAGAAGTTTTGATGAGTACTAAAATAAGATCCAAATGTGAATTCTTTATTTAATTCTGACTGTAAATATTAAGAGAACATAATATATTAAGATGGGTCAATAACATAGTAAAAATGATGACAAATGTAGAGAAAGTGATGTACTTTTCTGGGTGCCAGGCGAAAGAACACAAGAAACTGAAACCACTGGCAACCTCAAAAGTGTTAATAGTAAGAGTTGTGCTCAGGATACATATGCAACAGTGAAATAAACAACACCCTACAGAAAGTTTTAAAAGGTACAACTGACTGAAAATCCTATTTATTAGTCAGTCTAGAAGGAAGAAAATTAATAGTGAAAAGAACAAACTGATTTTCTGGAAATGTCTCATTTCTTTATGTGTCACTGTACTTTTTTTCTTTTTTCATTATTCTTTTTTTTTTAAAAAGGGAGTTCCTTTATATTTATTTATTTATTTTTGGCTGTGTTGGGTCTTCGTTTCTGTGCAAGGGCTTTCTCTAATTGCGGCTAGCGGTGGCCACTCTTCATTGCGGTGTGCAGGCCTCTCACTATCGTGGCCTGTCTTGTTGCGGAGCACAGGCTCCAGACGCGCAGGCTCAGTAGTTGTGGCTCACGGGCCTAATTGCTCCACGGCATGTGGGATCTTCCCAGACCAGGGCTCGAACCCGTGTCCCCTGCATTGGCAGGCAGACTCTCAACCACTGCGCCACCAGGGAAGCCCCTTTTTCATTATTCTTAACAGTTCTTTCCATTTCTTGATAAACTTATGTAATTTAAAGAATTGGTATTTGCTGAGATTTGTGATAACAAGACCTTTCACGCAAGGATTCAAAGTGCTTATCTTAAATCTTAATGAGATGACTTTAATTATATTCTGAACTTTATAAAAAAGTTTAAAAAATTATATTATACATAAGGGATAAAAGACTGATCTGGGAAATGTAGTGCTGAGAATACATGGTTACTACAATTTAAAAGAATAAATTCTGAAAGCTGACAGTGCTCGCATAATTTAACAATAGTTCAGTAAATTGTCCACAATAAATTATTCCTTCCACTTGGAAAATATATAAAAGGTGATGCTGTTACAAAAACCCCACCTAGGATATAAATCTTTATATTGTGTCCATTCATACAAGTATCTGTCTCCCTGACAGATTTTGAAAACCTCAAGGAAGAAAATATGTTTTATTCATCCACAGCACCTAGAATGGTGCTTAAAATATGGAAGATGATTCAGGCTTCCTCAATTAAAGTCTCATTTGTCAGTTTCTCTATCTCACCGATTCCAACAGCCACAAAATATTTACCTCAGAAGAGAAAGATCTTTTTTTTTTTTTTTTTAATTTTTGGCTGCGTTGGGTCTTCGTTGCTGCATGTGGGCTTTCTCTAGTTGCAGTGAGCAGGGGCTACTCTTCATTGCTGTGTATGGGCTTCTCATTGCGGTGGCTTCTCTTGTTGCGGAGAACTGCCTCTAGGCGCGCAGGCTTCAGTAGTTGTGGTACATGGGTTCAGTAGTTGTGGCTTGTGGGCCCTAGAGCACAGGCTCAGTAGTTGTGGCACATGGGCTTAGTTGCTCTGTGGCATGTGGGATCTTCCCAGACCAGGGCTCAAACCCGTGTCCCTTTCATTGGCAGGCGGACTCTTAGCCACTGTGCCGACAGGGAAGGCCCGAGAAAGATCTTTGAAATCTCACCTTGCTTCACCACTCCCAATTCTGTGCTAAAGGTTATATCCTCCAGGTCAATTGCATTGGCCCCCTCACTTGTCCCAATACTCCTATCTATCTATTGCAGTCTCTCTTCCTCACTGCCCTCAGAGATTCCTTTTTGCATAGAGAGGAGAGAGGAACCTTTTCAAGATAACTATATGCCAAGTACAACGTCAAGCATTTAAAACACATTATCGGGCTTTCCTGGTGGCGCAGTGGTTGAGAGTCCGCCTGCCGATGCAGGGGACGCGGGTTCGTGCCCCGGTCCGGGAGGATCCCACATGCTGCGAAGCGGCTAGGCCCGTGAGCCACGGCCACTGAGCCTGCGCATCCGGAGCCTGTGCTCCGCAACGGGAGAGGCCACAACAGTGAGAGGCCTGTGTATTGCAAAAAGGAAAAAAAAAAAAAACACATTATCTCTAATACAACATGCAGCAGAGTTGTATTACCTTAGTATTTCTAAGTGAGGAAATTAAGGGAGATTAAATAATTGATTCTAGAAAACATGGCTGTTACAGTACCAGAGCTGGCATTTAAACTTCCCTCTTTCTGACACTAGCTATCTCACTCACTTCCTGATCATGTCATCTTTTTCTTAAAACAAATCACTACTGGAAAAAAGTTTTTACTACTGGCTCTCACTTACAGAATAAAATATAAACTCTTTGATCTGACATACAAAGAAAAAGAAATTCTCTCCAATATGTCTCTGCTTTTTAAGCTTCCTTTACCTCCACTCCTATGGTGTCTTGTAAGCTCCATCAGGTCTGGACTTCTCACAATTCTTCAGACTTCCAGGCTATTCCACGACTCTATGCCTTTGCATGTGCTTACTTCTATCTGGAATGACCTGTCTACTTTCTTGCCTAGTAAGTTCCCATTCAATCTTTAATACTCAACTCATGCAAAAGTCAATTGCTCAGAGGTTTCCTTGACTTTTCCAGGCTGCTAAATTGCTCTATCCTATAGAGCACATGTATATAACAACACATTCCACATCACCTTGTAATCCATTGGACTGAGATCTTGTGTTTTTGACTCTCTCACTGTGAGATCTTCAAAGCTGTAGGCTGTGTGTTTATTCAAATTGGTATCTGTCCTAGTCAGTTTGGGTTGCTATAACAAAAATACCATTGACTGGATGGCTTAAACAACAGAAATTTATTTCTCGCAGTTCTGGAGGCTGGGATGCCCGAGATCCAGGTGCCAGCTGATTCAGTTCCTAGCGAGAGCCATTTTCCTGGTTTGCAGATGGATGCCTTCATGCTGTATCTTCACATGATAGAGAGAAATCATCTCTCCCATGTCTCTTCTTATGAAGTCACTAATCTCATTCATGAGAGCTCCACCCTTATATCCTAATTACTTCCCAAAGGCCTTACTTCTAAATACCATCACAATGAGGATTAGGCTTCCACATATAAATGGAATACAAACATTTAGTCCATAGCAGTATCTCTAACACACGGTTTTTAAATCTTTACTGAAGAAGGGTGGAAGGATTAAATGCTGGTATGGAAAAATGAAATTTTCCTGCCCCCTCCTCCTTTATTATCCCCAGAAAGCAGCTTAGAAACAAGCTTATTGATGAAAGCTCGCTGCTTACATGATTTTCAAAATGTGATTGCTTCAATAGGCATTTAGTAAAATCATTAAGAAGATACTATTAGCAAAGAATGAAAGCTATTAAATCTAAATAAACAATACAACAAAAACAATAGCTAACATTTACTGCTTAATTACCACGTTCTAAGAATTGTCCTATTGCTTTTATGAGCAAGCTCATTTAATCCTCACAACAACCCTATTAAGTGGTTATTACTATGGTGAGCCCCTTTTGAAATTGAGGAAACTGAGACACAGAAAAGTTCCCCATGAATACAGAGTTAGTTAGTAGTACAACTGGGATTTGAACCCAAGTAGTCTGGTTCCAGAGCCAGAACCTCCATACTACACGAATAAAGAGCCATGAAGAAACAAATGACAGAGAGAGATCTTTTCAGAAAGGTGAAATGATCCCTTCTCTGTTTTAATTCTTAGGGGAAGGATTTAAATCTGAAAGACCTATGTACAAATAACCAATAATGCTATTTAAGACTAAACTAAGCCACAGGAAAGTCTGTAATGTTTCTATAGCATGTGGTTAAGGAGAGCAAGTAAGACTCAATTATAAGAATTAAACTGAAAGAATATAACAAACACTGATTTATCAAGGAAGCCTCTACAAACGTTATGTTTAACACTGCAGTACAGCATTTAGGGATTAAAAAAGAACCATAAAACATGATTCCTGCCCCAAAGAACAAACACTGTTATTGCAAAAGATGTGACTCTCACACACAAAGTAATTAGAGAATAGATAAAATCTTAAATTTTGTGGTACCGAAATAAAAGCAATTATAGAACAACAAATATATGTTAAATAGTCAAGTTATTTATTTTTAAAAGTAATTTTGAAAATTAAACTAGGATTTCTTTTCCTTAAATGCTTTCAAAATCATCCCAACAGAAGTTTTATAAAATAAAATTGCTACCACTGTAAAACTCCATAGAAATTAAGCTTAAGAGACAAAGAACAAAACTGAAACACACAATTCTAGATTGAATTTTGATTAAAAAAAAGAAAAAAAAACAACAAGCTTTGTTTTAGGGTATGAGTTAAATGGAATAGTATTAGGAAAACTGCCTCAGGAAGTCAGAACACAATATAAATCAGTCAAACTTTCCATACCTTTCTAGTTGCAGGAAATCTTAAAATATCATTCTATTCTGCCTGTGTGTGCAGCAGAGACAAAGTTTCTGAGACATTCAAATATTTTCAAACGTAGAGATTATATGTTTTATCAAATTAAAGTAACAACTTACATTGAACCTCGTTTATAAATGTCAGGAGAGTACATTATAAAAGACATAAGAAGTCTTACCAAAATTGAATGAAAGAAGAAAAAGGCAAGAAAAGAAAATTAACTAAATAAAGGAAATAAAAGAAAACAAGATCTTTCCTGGCCGCTAAGTGTTAAAAGGTTTCAAGCTTGTTCAAATGATAATTAACTACAGAATCAGAACTAAATAGTAGATTTGCCATTGTGCTGCTGGAAATGTAGAGAACAGTGGACTTTAGGGGCCGAAGGACAAGGAGAGAGACTGAGAAAAACAGAAGCAGCCATGAGAATATAAGATAGAGTATACCTTGGCCAAAAATATTCTGGAACTTAGATCTTGAACTATGTGAGAAGTTCAGAGGTGTTCTGGATTAATTATCTGGCCTCCAGATAGTTTGGCATCACGACTTGCTTGATTAGGTATCTCAAATGACATTGCAGGTATTAGGTCCTCAATCTCTTGAGAAACCTTGCTAAAAAAAATGCAGTGTCTTTGATTAGATCTCTAGGAGTTAATCTTATTTCCCACCTTAATTACTAAGGTCTTATATTTGCATATTATTTTATACTTGAACATTCATTATAATTATTCTTAAATTTTTTCATAGGGATATGTTTATCTCCATATATGTGTGTGTTTATTTATAAATATCCCCCAAATAAATTGCTATACCTTCAATTTCTTCCTTCCCTATATCTACTCCCTTGAATCTGGGCTGGTTTATAACATCTTTGCCTAATAAAATATAGTGAAAGTGATGCTGCATGACTTCCCACACTGGTTCCCAGGATTTGAAGCTTCTGCTTTGGTCTCTTGGAATGCTTGCTCCTTAAGTCGTCATGTGGTTGAAGCCCAAGCCAGACTTGTAGAGTGGCCACATGGAGAAAAGAAAGAGAGAAATGCCCCACCAGTCCCCAGCTGTTGCAGATATCTCAGCCGAGCAACGAGATGTGAGTAAAGAAGCTTTCACTTTTTGTACTTCAACCTCAGCTGTCAACTGACTGCAACTGTTTGAAGGACCCCAACTGATAAGTGCCCAGCTCTGTCTGTTAACAACCAGAAAAGTGAAACATAATAATAAATTGTTGTTTTAACCTACCAAGTTTTGAGGTGGTTTGTTAACACAGCAATAAAATAACTGGAACATGTAATAAGCATCTAAAGACAGATCTAATACTTCTTTATTTATCTATAGTACTTAGTATAAAATTCAGCACCATCCTGTCATTCTGAAATGTAACTAATTCTAAATATATATCTATCATATATATATATTTAATTAATTAATTAATTAATTAATTTTATTTTTGCTGCATTGGGTCTTCATTGCTGTGCGCGGGCTTTCTCTAGTTGTGGCAAGAGGGGGCTACTCTTCTTTGCGGTGCGCAGGCTTCTCATTGTGGTGGCTTCTCTTGTTGTGGAGCACAGGCTGTAGGTGTGCAGCTTTCTGTAGTTGTGGCACGTGGGCTCAGTAGTTGTGGCTCATGGGCCCTAGAGCGCAGGCTCAGTAGTTGTGGCACACAGGCTTAGTTGCTCTGCAGCATGTGGGATCTTCCCAGATCAGAGCTCGAACCCATGTCCCCTGCATTGGCAGGCAGATTCCTAACCACTGTGCCACCAGGGAAGTCCCTCTGTCATATATTTAACTGAATAACACCACCATATTCTCTTTACTTCATTGGGCACAAAAATAAGTTGGTATATTTTGTTGAAATTTGTAAGAGCTATAAAATGGTACAATAAGAGCAATATATACATGAATAGAATCCAGAAGTTTATATTAATGAAAAATGGTTATATATTCATTTTAAAAATTAGACTTTATTTTTTAGAGCAGTTTTAGGTTCACAGGAAAATTGAGTGAAAAGTACAGAGCGTTCCCATATACCCCCTGCCCCCACATATACACAGAACTCTCCCCCATCAACATCCCACATCACAATGGTACATTTGTTACAATGGACAAGTCTACACTGACACATCATTATGACCCAAATCCATAGTTTACATTACAATCACTCTTGGAGTTGTACATTCTATGGGTTTGGGCAAATGTATAATGACATGTATTCACCATTAAAGTATCATACATTGCCCTAAAAATCCTCTGTGCTCTACCTATACGTCTCTGCCTCCCTTCTATCCCTTGGAAACAACTGATCTTTTTACTGTCTCCATAATTTTGCCTTCTCCAGAATGTCATATAGTTGGAATCATACAATATGCAGTCTTTTCAAATTGGCTTCTCTTACTTAGTAATATGCATTTAAGGTACTTCCATGTCTTTAAATGGCTTGATTATATATTCTTTTTGAAAAAATACTCTGTCATATTTCCTTATCCCTCATTCATCCTTTTTTTTTCTTGATGTGGACCATTTTTAAAATCTTTATTGAATTTGTTACAATATTGCTTCTTCTTTATGCTTTGGTTTTTTGGACCCAAGACATGTGGGATCTTAGCTCCCTGACCAGGGATCGAACCCACAACCCCTGCATTGGAAGGTGAAGTCTTAACCACTGGACCACCAGGGAAGTCCCAGAATCCTATACTCTTAAAGTTCACAAAACACTTCCTAGTCACAAAATCCAGAGCTATTTCTGCAACACTGAATACTGTTACCACCATCTCCTTAAACTCTTTCCTATGGCTTTGTGAGACTGTTCCTTTTCTTCTCCTCTAGCTTTCTCTGCTCACTGCTTCCTACAGACTCTTCAAGGGTAGGTATTCCTCAAAAGGCTGTCCTTGGCCTTCTCTGTACTCTGTAATACCATCTCAGCATCTTCTTCTCACACTCATATTATCTTCTATCTAAAATGTCTAAGCATAATCTTGGATAATCTCTCTTGCTTCTTACATTCAGCCAGTTACCAAAACCTGTCAATTCTCCCCCCACAATCCCTCCCTCACCCCGCCCATTACATCTTGCAATTGTCCCATCTTTCTGTTTCTTTGGTCTCTTTCCTAGTTGAGGAACTCATTAACTCCTCTTTAAATAATGGTAATAGAGTTGTAGCCAATATATCTCTGCATTAAGCCTATTTCCTTAGTCCATTCTATTCAGTCCTGCTACATTAATTTTCCTGGACCGCCTTGCTCATTAATGTCTACTTTAATGTCATTTGAAATAGAAATGGATATATATTATTTCAGGAGTAAAATGCTGGAATAATTACTGATGATTGTAAAAACTGTTATTTTTATACACAATTATTAATAACTTGTAAATGGATGCAAATAGTTAAGTATTTATTTTAATTAATTATTTGGAGGTTGGGGCTGTGTTGGTTCTTTGTTGCTGTGCGCCGGCTCTCTCCAGCTGCGGCGAGCAGGGGCTACTCTTCGTTGCAGTGCGCGGGCCTCTCATTGCCGTGGCTTCTCTTGTTGCAGAGCACAGGCTCTAGCCAAGCAGGCTTCAGTAGTTGTGGCACATGGGCTCAGTAGTTGTAGTGCACGGGCTTAGTTGCTCCATGGCATGTGGGATCTTCCAGTGTCCCCTGCATTGGCAGGCAGACTCTCAACCACTGCGCCACCAGGGAAGCCCAAAAACTAGTTAAGTTTTTAAATTGACATAACATAAAATTTATCAGATGAAATAAAATGACAACATGTTCAATAAATTGAATATCAGGAGAGAGTGACTTAGATGACACAAAGAAGAATATTGTATCTTATTTGAGCCAACAAATACTTATAAAATTACAAATTAAAATGAAAGGCAGAATTATAGATGTTATATTATATCATAATTCTAATCTTTTTAATAGTGCTTGTGTACTGGCATTCTAACTTTAATAAAATTTTTGTTATTTTATTCAATTTCAGTGTTTTCTGAAAAGGCCCTGTTTCATATTATTCATATCTTGAGAGTTTCTTTGATAAAGCAGAATTTTAGTCCCTCAAAATTTCATCAAGGGACTTCCCTAGTGGAGTAGTGGAAGAAAGCCCGCGGCAGCTAGAGAAAGCTTACGTATAGCAACGAAGACCCAATGCAGCTAAAAATAAATAAATAAATGAATTAATGAATAAATAAATAAATAAATAAATTTATATCAAAAAACTTCCTCAAAATATAGAAAAAGCTACAAACTCATGTACAATGTACCTGTTATCTTTGAGCCAAAATAAAGCATGTATAAAGAAAAGTTGAAAGAATTAGAAAAACATCAAGTATTCAAAATACATTTAAAAAGTTTTTAAGAATATTACTAATTTGAGATTGACTACATGGAGGTTGCAAATTTAAATTAAAATCTTGCCCCCAAATTGTCTTTTCTATAGTTGACAATGAAGAATATTAGAGATTCTTTTTTAACTACAAATCCTGGGTAAAAAAATCCCTTCTAGACAATATATCAATGAAAACCTTGTTTCTTATTTGTGTTTTGCCTTACACAAAAAGATTAATGTAGAGGGCAGACAGCAGAAGCGAGAAGAACTACAATCCTGCAGCCTGTGGAACAAAAACCACATTCACAGAAAAATAGACAAGATGAAAAGGCAGAGGGCTATGCACCAGATGAAGGAACAAGACAAAACCCCAGAAAAACAACTAAATGAAGTGGAGATAGGCAACCTTCCAGAAAAAGAATTCAGAATAATGATAGTGAAGATGATCCAGGACCTCGGAAAAAGAATGGAGGCAAAGATCGACAAGATGCAAGAAACATTTAACAAAGACCTGGAAGAATTAAAGAACAAACAAACAGAGATGAGCAATACAATAACTGAAGTGAAAACTACACTAGAAGGAATCAATAGCAGACTAACTGAGGCAGAAGAATGGATAAGTGATCTGGAAGACAGAATGGGGGAATTCACTGCTGTGGAACAGAATAAAGAAAAAAGAATGAAAAGAAATGAAGACAGCCTAAGAGAACTCTGGGACAACATTAAACGCAACAACATTCACATTATAGGGGTCCCAGAAAGAGAAGAGAGAGAGAAAGGACCCGAGAAAATATATGAAGAAATTATAGTCAAAAACTTCCCTAACATGGGAAAGGAAATAGCCACCCAAGTCCAGGAAGCGCAGAGAGTCCCATACAGGATAAACCCAAGGAGAAACATGCCGAGACACATTGTAATCAAATTGGCAAAAATTAAAGACAAAGAAAAATTATTGAGAGCACAAGGGAAAAATGACAACATACAAGGGAACTCCCATAAGGTTAACAGCTGATTTCTCAGCAGAAACTCTACAAGCCAGAAGGGAGTGGCATGATATACTTAAAGTGATGAAAGGGAAGAACCTACAACCAAGATTATTCTACCCAGCAAGGATCTCATTCAGATTCGAAGGAGAACTCAAAAGCTTTACAGACAAGCAAAAGCTAAGAGAATTCAGACCACCAAACCAGCTCTGCAACAAACGCTAAAGGAACTTCGCTAAGTGGGAAACACAAGAGAAGAAAAGGACCTACAAAAACAAACCCAAAACAATTAAGAAAATGGTCATAGGAACATACATATTGATAATTACCTTAAATGTGAATGGATTAAATGCTCCAACCAAAGGAGACAGGCTTGCTGAATGGATACAAAAACAAGACCTATATATATGCTGTGTACAAGAGACCCACTTCAGACCTAGGGATACATTCAGACTGAAAGTGAGGGGATGGAAAAATATATTCCATGCAAATGAAAATCAAAAGAAAGCTGGAGTAGCAATACTCATATCAGGTAAAATAGACTTTAAAATAAAGAATGTTACAAGAGACAAGGAAGGACACTACATAATGATCAAGGGATCAATCCAAGAAGAAGATATAACAATTATAAATATATACGCACCCAACATAGGAGCACCTCAATACATAAGGCAACTGCTAAGAGCTATAAAGAGGAAATCGACAGTAACACAGTAACAGTGGGGGACTTTAACACCTCACTTACACCAATGGACAGATCATCCAAAATGAAAATAAATAAGGAAACAGAAGCTTTAAATGACAAAATAGACCAGATAGATTTAATTGATACTTATAGGACATTCCATCCAAAAACAGTGGATTACACTTTCTTCTCATGTGTGCATGGAACATTCTCCAGGATAGATCACATCTTGGGTCACAAATCAAGCCTCAGTAAATTTAAGAAAATTGAAATCATATCAAGCATCTTTTCTGACCACAACACTATGAGAATAGAAATGAATTACAGGGAAAACAACATAAAAAACACAAACACAAACAATACGTTACTAAATAACCAAGAGATCACTGAAGAAATCAAGGAGGAAATCAAAAATACCTAGAGACAAATGACAATGAAAACACGACGATCCAAAGCCTATGGGATGCAACAAAAGAAGTTCTAAGAGGGAAGTTTATAGCTATACAAGCCTACCTCAAGAAACAAGAAAAATCTCAAATAAACAATCTAAACTTACACCTAAAGGAAACAGAGAAAGAAGAACAAACAAAACCCAAAGTTAACAGAACGAAAGAAATCATCAAGATCAGAGCAGAAATATATGAAATAGAAACAAAGAAAACAATAGCAAAGCTCAATAAAACTAAAAGCTGGTTCTTTGAGAAGATAAACAAAATTGATAAACCATTAGCCAGACTCATCAAGAAAAAAGGGAGAGGATTCAAATAAAATTAGAAATTAAAAAAGGAGAAGTTACAACAGACACCACAGAAATACAAAGGATCATGAGAGATTACTACAAGCAACTCTATGACAATAAAATGGACAACCTGGAAGAAATGGACAAATTCTTAGAAAGGTATAACCTTCCAAGGCTGAACCAGGAAGAAATAGAAAATATGAACAGACCAATCACAAGTAATGAAATTGAAACTGTGATTAAAAATCTTCCAACAAGCAAGAGTCCAGGACCAGATGGCTTCACAGGTGAATTCTATCATTTAGAGAAGAGCTAACACCCATCCTTCTCAAACTCTTCCAAAAAATTGCAGAGGAAGGAACAGTCCCAAACTCATTCTATGAGGCCACCATCACCCTGATACCAAAACCAGAAAAAGATACTACAAAAAAAGAAAATTACAGACCAATATCACTGATGGAAAATAGATGCAAAAATCCTCAACAAAATACTAGCAAACAGAATCCAACAACACATTAAAAGGATCATACACCATGATCAAGTAGGATTTACCCCAGGGATGCAAAGATTCTTCCATATACACAAATCAATCAATGTGATACACCATATTAACAAATTGAAGAATAAAAACCATATGATCATCTCAATAGATGCAGAAAAAGCTTTTGACAAAATTCAACACCTGTTTATGATAAGACTCTCCAGAAAGGGGGCATAGAGGGAACCTACCTCAACATAATAAATGCCATATACGACAAAAGAAAAAATGATTAATGGTAATCTTTGATGTGCTGCTTCAGCTTCTTGCACCTCAGCATTTTTTTTTTTTTTTTTGCGGTACGCGGGCCTCTCACTATTGTGGCTTCTCCCCTTGTGGAGCACAGGCTCCGGACGTGCAGGCTCAGCGGCCATGACTCACGGGCCCAGTCACTCCGAGGCATGTGGGATCTTCCCGGACCGGGGCACGAACCCATGTCCCCTGCATCGACAGGCAGACTCTCAACCACTGCACCACCAGGGAAGCCCACACCTCAGCATTTTGAAATGAAGAAACAAGTAGCAATAATTTTTAATAGACAGCATCGTGGATCAAGGATGAATTCAATCACATATTGTATTGGGAATATAGCCAATATTTTATAATAACTTTAAATGGAGTATAATCTATAAAAATTTTGAATCACTATGTTGTACACTTAAAACTAATATAATATTGTAAATCAACTATACCTCAGTTAAAAAAAAAAGGTAGAGTGACCAGACACCCCAATTTGTCCTTGACAATCCAGATTTATGCCTGTGGTCCCAGTATAATGTTGGTGGAAATCCCCTTTCAGTATTAAAAGTTTCCTAGTTTAGATAATAAATTATATATTCACCTTACCTAAGAGACATGTTAATCAAATGAACTGTATTGGCATAGTTGGGATATTGATCAAAAATTAACCAACTGTAATAATACACTTGAATGTGGAAAAAAAAAATCAAACAAAAAAGGATGAATTCAATTTTGCTTTACTTGCCTGCTGAGAGATTTCTGGGTCTCAGTCAACTAATAACAGTGAATTTGACTGAACCAATACTAATAGCATAAAAAACTAGTAAAGAAAATTATCATGCAGTTGTCATCAACATTGAAACAAACATGGCTGTTATCTATTTGGCATCATACTTTCCCATTTATGATCTGTGAATCTCAGAGGAGAAACTGAGAACTACTGTTCCCAGAATCCCCTTCCCTAGATGGTTCTGGTTAGAGTCTGCCAGCTACAGGCACTTATGTGACGTTGGAATGGGGAGGAACAGAAGCTACTACTTTCCCAGGGTAGTGACAGATAGGCTGAGAGTAGACATGAAGTTCACAGTAGCTTCTGGATGAGTTCCTGGCAAATTACCCTCTTTGATCCCGTAGACAATTGAGACGGCTAGTGGTGGCTGCTGGAGAATTATTTGATTTGGTGATGCAAACTGAGATTATTGGACCAACTTCCCTGATCTTTAATTTCCCAACTCTTCCAATGATTGTGGAAGCCTCTCATTCCCTTAGTAAGGCCCTTCATATTTAGTGTACATAGAATACCTCTGTTTTTCTATATGTACTTTGTTTAATACAACGTGGAGGTTACTATGTATTGTCCACACTGTTTTGATAGAGTGTTCAAAAATTACTGTGTATTGTAATATAGTAATAGAATTATTAGCCAAAGCCAGCAAAGCATATTACATATGAGAGCTTTTTAAGCTACCCTATCATGTACTTACACAATGTGTTAAGACAAGATGGAGTAGGAGCTGTAACTTTTAAAAAGAATGTTTAAACAAAGTCTTAAAAACTTTTCAGATAAAAATATTAACATAACAGGCCTTATAAAACTAAATATTGGCTGCTTTCAGAAAAAGTAACACATATGCTGAAATCTCCTAAAGAAATAAAACTGATATGCCTCAAGAACACAAATGTTTCTTAGATAATAGGTGCTAAATATTCTCCATTCTACTGTGGATGTAAATTTTTTAACCTTCTTGATTTGTATTGTAAAGTGCTTTCTAGACAGATTCTAACAACCCATACTCCTACTAGCATTGTTTGAGAATGTCCATTTCACTGTATCCTTGCCTACATTATGATCATTTTTTCAACATTTTAACTAGTAAGATTGATATAACATTTGAAAGAAAGTTGTTTCCCTTGGCCTTTGAGTCACTGGCATTCTACGTAAGAAAACACAAATCTAAAAACTAGGAAACATAATATTATTCTTGGTTCCGTTGTGGATTTTTGAATCTGGCCAAATATTTATGTTTTCTGTTAAAAAAAGAGATTTAAAAAAGGACTGTTGGCTCTCACTCTTCTTTCTCAAAATAGTAACATATAAAAAATAAGAACAGAGCACTGACAAGGTGGTACCACCGGTGCAGGTCTCTCCGCTCATCAAGCTTGGCCGCTACTCCGCCCTGCTCCTCAGTGTGGCCTACAGAGAGAGCCAAGCGCTGCAATTACCTGAAACCCAGGCAGAAGAGGAGAGGAGGATAGCAGCTGAGGAGGAAAAGAAGCAGGATGAGCTGAAATGCATTGCGAGAACTGGCAGGGGCTGGAGAGGACGGCATATTAAAGTGAGCCTGCATTTCTCCGGAGCAATGTGGCTGAGTAAAGCTTTCTGTGCTGTATGAAATAAATAAATAAATAAGCAAGCAGAGAAAGTCGATAAAGTTAAATATGCTAAATTGATAGTGAATACTAATTTGCTTATGCCTTGGTTCAACATTTGTTGAGACCCATTAGATGCTAGCAGGTATAAGGAATTGGGACTAACTCCAGAGACCTCACCCGCTGGTGGGGGACGCAGCCTAGCAATCAGGCGACAGTGCGGCGCCATGTGCCTTTATCCAAACCATTTGGGCCACAAGTTTTTCAGAAGCAGCACTATTTGTGGATTTTTAGAAAAGTAAGACAATACATGTTACCTGTAACATGTAACACCTCCCGATAGAGCCTGAGGCAGCCTCCTATGCGCGAATACAGCAACATTTCTGTCGTAAAACAACGTTATTAATAGCCTCATGTCCGTTCTGGTCAGATTTTGCTGCCAATAAGTTTTGGCACCCGTTATAAAATAAACTTTTGGTTTTCAGAGCTTTTTGGATTTTGGAATTGCAGATAAAGGACTGTGGACTTGAAAAATGATGTCACATTCTGGGAGAGAGGTAAGAACAGAGTACTATGGAAATGTATGGGTATGGTACCCAACCCAGACTGGCAGGGGGCAGGAAGGTGAGTGGAGAGAAAATTGAGGTTGGCTCATAGGTGCCAACAAAATGCAAATGTTTTATTGTATTATAGTTCCAGGGAGATTAGAGAGAAGTTGAGGAAGTTGAGGATTGTCTGATGATGAACTCTGACAGACTGTTTTTGAGTTTTCTTACTTTATGGTTGTGTTACAAAGTTAACAACGAAAATATTATTGTCTGGTCTATTCAATTTCCTTATTGATAGAATAAAAAATATTGCAAATAACATGGGAAATAGCAGTACTTCATTTAAACACTCAGCTATTTCTTGCACGTCTATGCTAGAGTTCAAGGTTTTTGTACTTTCTCACTCTGTTCTCTCTCTGGTCTCTGGCCTCAGACAGGCTGTATGCTACACCACCATACAGAAATGGTTATCTCACTCTCATGCCTGAAAACCTTTAAGAGCTTCCCACTGCAGGGGAAAAAAATTCTATATTGCTGTCTCTCTCTCTCAATATATGCTGTAGAGACCAGGAATGGGTCATCAACTTACAAACAAACTTGAGTAGCAGCACAAATACAAGGAAGCTTCATGAGGATGGCAAGCTTGGACAGGAGGAGCAAATAGGACAAATGCCAAGCTCAGGAGAGATGTATGAAGCAACACGAGACAGGCCAGTCAAGAACTTAACGCTGAAGATGCTTCTTGGAACTGAAGTGTATGGAAAGCAGATCTAGAACTAGAATCCCTTTAACATGGGCCTAGAATATCTCAACGTGTGAAATGTTTACATGTGAAGAGTCACTCTAAAGTTTGTTTTGCTTAATATTGTTAAGATTCTGCTTTTCCCAGCTTACTTGCACAAATTATTTGCACTATTTTTCAAGGCAGCCTTTCCTAAGTAAATGCAAATTCAGGACCTGATCAAGTTATACATTAGTCAATCAAAAGTATCCATTGGGAATCTATTTAAAAAAGTGACCAGCACACGAGAGAAATCTTGAAGGTAGTCATTAGAAAATAGAACCAGGGGGCTTCTCTGGTGGTGCAGTGGTTGAGAGTCCGCCTGCTGATGCAGGGGACACTGGTTCGTGCCCCGATCCGGGAAGATCCCACATGCCGCGGAGCGGCTGGGCCCGTGAGCCATGGCCGCTGAGCCTGTGCGTCCGGAGCCTGTGCTCCACAATGGGAGAGGCCACAACAGTGAGAGGCCCGCGTAACGCAAAAAAAAAAAAAACAAAAAAAACAGATAATAGAATCAGGGAAATTTGAACCAATATGGTTTTACTATATTGTCTTATCATCTTATTGGATATAAAAAATATTTTTTAAAATCCTAGAAAACTATCAAATAGCTCAATAAGTAGACTACCTTTAAAATATTTAAAAGCTTAAGGGCATTCCTTAGTTTCCACATGGCAACGTATTTACAAGTACAAAACATCAGCTATTCATTTTGCCTAGCTGGGGCAAAGGGCACTGAATATCAAAGCTTCAAAAATGGTCATTTGAATTGTATTATGACTATGCAAACCAGAGGAGCTTGGCTAAACATGAAAAATGCAAAATGCTTTTCATTTCTTGTTCCTTTACTCAAACTCTAAGATGAAGGCAAGGATAGAAAGAAAGGTATCTAATGTCTCTTTCCCATTTCCTTTTCATATACCCTAAAATATGGTGGACCCTAATTCTGCTAGAGTAATGCCTCCCATCTCTGGATACAATATTTACCTAATTGGGAATTTATTTCAGTGACAATTAAAAAACAATCTATTCCATATGGAACCTAATTTTCCTGAAATAAGGTTGACATAAACCTTTGATTGTGAGTATACTGGGGAGGTAGGGGGTAAGGAGGAATTAAATTCCTTCTTTGTGCAAACATAGGACTGCACTCCCTGAAATAATCTTATAATATTTGAAGACTGGTATAGCCCTGCAAGATAGGTTTTAAAGATTAGGAAAATAAGCTCAGAGATGGAACTACTAGTCCACATGGAAGACACAGTTCATAGAAGGCCCAGTCAAAAACAGAATTCAGACCCTTGACTCCATGCACAGTATGCTTTTATATCATACATGGTAGGAAATGTATTTTCTCAAATGTATTAATGCATTCCCTCATGCATTCATTCAAACAAATATGTATTAAGTAGTGATTTAGTTTTTATTTAGTAGCACCTACTGAATGTCAGACACTGCACAGGAGATATAGCAGTAAACAAGTCATATGATAATCCCTGACCTTATAGATTACATTTAGGCGAAGACAGAAGATAAACAAGAGAAATAAGTAAAATATATAATAACTTCATTGGTGGAAGTACTACGAAGAAAAATAAAGCAAGAAGGGAGCCAAGGTACAAAGCAAAGGGAGACTGTAAGTTTAAATAGCTTGGTTAGAATAGCCACACTGGCAATGGCATTTGAACAAAGACTTACAGGAGATGAGAGACTGGACATGCGGATATCCATCAGAAGAGCATTTTGGGAAGGGAAACAAGTGCAGAAGCCCTGAGTTGAGAGTGTGTTTAGCATATTCAAGGAAAAGCAAAGAGAGCTGTGGCTGGAGCAAGGGGCAAGGCAGATCGTATAGGAGGTTAGACCACATTGTGTAGGACTTGTCTGGTTTTCATTCTAGGTGAGGTTGGAAGCCAGGGGAAAGTTTTCTTGTTTTTTTGCTTTTTTTTTTTTTTAAGTTGAATCTTTTGTGGTTATACATCATTTCATAGTGGAGGGTTTTTTTAAATTTTATTTATTTATTTTTGGCTGCGTTGGGTCTTCATTGCTGAGTGCAAGCTTTCTCTAGTTGCAGCGAGTGGGGGCTACTCTTCATTGCAGTGCGTGGGCTTCTCATTGTGGAGGCTTCTCTTGTTGAGGAGCACAGGCTCTAGTTGCGCAGGCTTCAGTAATTGCACCACGCGGGCCCTAGAGTGCACGGGCTTCTGTAGTTGTGGCACTTGGGCTCAGTAGTTGTGGTGCACGGGCTCTAGGGTGTGTGGGCTTCAGTAGTTGTGGCGTGCGGGCTCAGTAGTTGTGGCACATGGACTTAGTTGCTCTGTGGCATGTGAGAGCTTCCCGAACCAGGGATTGAACCTGTGTCCCCTGCATTGGCAGGCAGATTCTTAACCACTGCACCGCCAGGGAAGAGATCAGTAGCTTATATGTGATATTCAAGCTCAAAGACTGAATAAGGTCACCAGGGGAGCAATTATGAATAGAGAAGAGGCCAGAGGACTGAGCTCAGAAGAAGTCCAATGTTTAGAGATTAGAAAAATGAGACAGAGCAGTCAGTGGAATGCAAGATTAACTATTTCAAATGCTGCTGCTTGCTTAACTGAAATAAGGATTGAAAACTGGCCACTGCATTTAGCAATGTGAATATCATTGGTCATCTGATCAAGTGCAGTGTCAGTGGAATTCTGGTTTGCCTGAGAGGAGTGGGTTCAGGAGTGAGGGGCAGGGGAAAGGAGTGGGAGATGGCCAAGTGTCAGTTCCTATGCATTTGCCTTGATATTTCTACATGGTTGTTAAGTATAAAAAATGTTTTAGAAACTATAACAATAACTTTTTATTGAATGCCCTTTATATTGTAGGCCCTGAGCTATGCACTTTATACATTTAAAATAGAATAATTCCTTGCAACAAAATGTAGTTTACAAATGAGCAAAGTGATGATTAAAGAGGTTAAGTAACTTTCCCAAGGTCCCATGTTTGGTAAGTAGCAGAGTTGGAATTTGAATTTAGGTCTGTTTGACTCCAACGCTTCATCCTTAATCTCTGTGTTATGTTGCCTTTAAATATTACATAGCCATGTTACATAGCCAATTAACTATTAAAAAGCCACACAAAACTGATTCTTTCCTGGGGTTAAATACTAACTTGGAAGAAAGAATCCAGAAAGGTAAAGGAAGCTCCTCTCCCCTTGTTGCTTAATGTATTCTTAGTCTCTGGCAGGCATACCAGGCAGAACTGAACAGGGTTGTACATCATTTCAGCTGTCAGCCAACTCCCAGCAGGTCACTATATATGGAGCCCTCTTCAATATAACATGGCTTGATAAACCAATTTTAGCAATATGGTTAAATTCAAGTAACAACTTCCATTGGAAACAATTCAGCCCTATGGCCATTAATGAAAAAGGAGAACGTGGGATGTCTATAAGCCCAATAAGCCAAATATAAAAAAAGAAAGTAGTTTGTTTTCTTATCTGATTGTCTATTTGCATGAAAAACAATGATATGCCTCAGCAGAGGAGGGTTTCTGGTAAACCGGGAAGGACAAATCTCATAATACCCTGTAGGCCCACTCCCTGTCTACACCCTTCATTCCATTTCGACTGGTATTTTAATTTACTCTCAGACTCAGCTATTGAACCTCCTGGCTTGGGCCCAGTGGCATAAGAGGAAGTTAACATCAAACAGAATTGTCATGGAACTCCACAAGGCTATTAAGAGAAATGCCTGAGTATCATAATTGTCTCTGTTCCGAAAGCCTGAGGTTTATAATTCTGTTATATCTTGGCTCAAAATGAAAGAAAGAAAAATGTTAAAGTATCAAATAGACGTTTGTTAGAAACTAGTAAAGAAAATTATATCAGCTAGCTTTGTATTTTTTTGTGTGGTATTAGGGGAAAAAAAACCCACTGCAGTTCAATATGATAATCATGTATTAAGACAAGAAAAACAGAAAAGGGCTTCCCTGGTGGCGCAGTGGTTAAGTATATGCCTGCCAATGCAGGGGACACAGGTCGAGCCGTGGTCCGGGAAGATACCACATGCCACGGAGCAACTAAGCCTGTGCACCACAACTACTGAGCCTGAGCTCTAGAGCCCGTGAGCCACAACTACTGAAGCCCGCACACCTAGAGCCCATGCTCCACAAAAAGAAAAGCCACCGCAATGAGAAGCCCGCGCACTGCAACAAAGAGTAGCCCCTGCTCGTTGCAACTAAAGAAAGCCCGCACACAGCAGCGGAGACCCAATACAGCCAAAAATAAATAAACAAAATAAATATTTATAAAAAAAAAACAAAGAAAAGAAAAACGGAAGAGCTAGTGAAAACATTTGGGGAGTTCTGAAAAGTTTACAATACATTACGTTACATTTTGTTTACCTTTTAATTGCTACACTGAGTGTCATGAAAGTGTTTCCCTGACTTACCTGGATGCTCCAGCATATATAGAGCTGGGCAGGAATTTTTTCATACTTCTTTGCCAGCCAGAGGACATTTGGATGAATCAAGACCTCCCCTCTGGCTAATGGTCAGCAGTCTTCCAAAATATGTTTACATTTTAACAACAATCTGGTAGCTTTTGAGGTCTTCAGAAAGGATAAAATGCAACCTGTTAGGACTCAGGGAGGAGGGAGAGGAAACCTTGAAATATAAAGATTCATCATATTTATAAGTTACCGATTTCACAGTTTAATGTGAGAAAAGGAAAATGCAACTATTATGATTTAGTTAAAACAACAGATTACATTTACGCTTAGCTGAGGCAGTTCAGGAAAATGTGCACAGAGCCCTCTGACATAAGACTTCCTCTTACTCCAACGTCCTCGCTACCCCCCCACCCCACTCTAAAGCAAGACACCCGCTGACCTCATTTGTTTCCAAAATGGCTATTTTTTAAAAAATGAAACTGTCTCTCATTGAAAACTTTTTACTATATAGCTACATAATAAAAACTCAACCATCAACGTACATAAAATATATACACGCAGTGAATTCAACTTAAGAAAATTTCCCAAAATATTCATATAGGTTGTTTGGGACTAGACAGACAAAACAATGGCTAATTGAATTTTTCCCTTTCACCTAATTGTTTTGGGTCTTGGAAAGACATAGGCAGAGCTTGGCTGGACACCAGTCATTTATTTTCTATAGCTACAAAGAATTCACCTTGCCCAGAGTGTACTAGAATAAAGTTCAAATTGACATCAGAAATAATGCTACTAGTGATAGCATTTTAGCTGGAGAAAAAACTTTCTGGGATTCTACAAAATTGTCTATAGAGAAAGAAGAACTGAAAAATGGGATGAAATGGAGTTTGTCAGAAACATAGCACATAGGTTGAAAAAAGATCATGGACACAAACTTATATAAAACGAGAATATGAAACTACTTATAATAAATGAAAGAGAAGAAAAGACATGGTCATACCTGAATTAAGATCTCTACTTCTTGATGTCATATATATAAAATCAAATCTCACACTTAAATATGCTAGAGGACTAAATAACTGGTTGGCTTCTGCTTTGCTCTAAACCGAAGACAGTGTACAGTAGTTGGGGAAAAACTTGTAATTACTGTTTCTTTTCTTTATAGAATACAGCACATTTCTTTTCACTTCTCAGGAAAAAAGGTACCAGATTTTTTAGGGCTTTTTCCTCCTCACCTCATCCCTAGACCCAGTTTAAGCCTTAATACTCATCTCTTCAAAGAGTACAGCATTTCAATTCATTTCAAAGCATTGGATTGGTGCTGATGAGAGTAGAACCAAAATAAAACAGAGATTAGCTATGCTGAGAAATGTCCATTGTAAGTTCTGCAAGAACAGTGAACCAACCAGCCAGCATATATTGAAGTTGCTTACCGCTGTTTACAGGAAATTGTACAAAGCACGGTACTGGAACAGAAGGGAATGGGGCATATGTCATAGACTTTGAAGATGGAGAAAAAAATTCTGTGTAAAATAAATTAAGGATCCTCCAAAGAAAATAAAAATTAATACATTAAAATATACATGCTTCACACATACACACAAACTGAGCAAATAAAAAAACTCCCTAAAAGATCCCACATGCCGCGGAGCGGCTGGGCCGGTGAACCGTGGCTGCTGGGCCTGCGCGTCCGGAGCCTGTGCTCCACAGCGGGAGGGGCCACAGCGGTGAGAGGCCAGCGTATCGCCAAAAAAAAAAAAAAAACCTCTCTAAAACCTAATTTGAAAATACTATAAAACCTTATTTTGGCAGTTATAGTGTTCTATTCCTCTAAAAGAGTGATAATAAGTTTTATGCTATGCCTATGACAGCAAAGACAATTAATTGTTCCAAAAATCTGACCACTAAACAGTTTTTAAAAATATGAAAATAATTACATCAGTGTATGGACTCTGGAAAATTTCTTCTCTGGTAATAAGGTCAGATAGACATTTCCTGTTTCACATTTCTAGTACACTTTGTTTTTTATACAATAATAGTATGAAACAATAGTTTGGCATGAGTTCAATGCATACTAAGAAATGCCCTAGCCCTTGAAGGTTAGGATGAGTCAGCCTCAAATGGCAAAAATCTCAATGACGACAAGAAAGGCAGACTGTCTGGGGTGTGGTGGCCCTAGAGAATAAGATTCAAGGAGCCAACCCATCTAGACTTCAATCTTTGATGTTTCTTGACCAGTGAAGAGCTCTTACGTTTAACAGCTACATGTACAGAGAGAGCATTTAGGCTTGTGTCTACATAACCTGGCTTTTTTTTTTTTTTTTAATTTTTTGCAAGGCAAACCTGCAATACAGAAAAAGAATGAGTTGGCATTTCCTCCTAAATTGTTAACCCAGATTGGCCATTGCTTCCACTACTCAACCTCCTGCTCTTGCTTTAAACAATCCAGGTGACAATGAGCTCTTTCCTACCCTTCACCAAACCTTGCCACTAACTGGGAATCCTTACCCTGTATCCATGGGCCTTTCTTACCACTACTTTGAACACCATGAGACAGAGCCACCCAGCACTGGGCCCCTCAGAAACTTGGGAATTCACACACCCGTCTTCTCTGATGCCAAACTGGGATCCTCAGTACATGCTGGCATCAAAACGACTCATGCCAACTTAAGAATATTTAGGCCAGTTATTTCCAATGATATCTCTCATCTCTAATCTTCTGTTACTCAGTTACGGAAAGTAGATGAAGAAAGCATTCTAAAATAAAGCAGAGGATGCAGGTTAACAATGGGACAAGCATACAGAGTTAGGAGGGGCAGAATATGAGCTGAGAAGTTACAAACCAGAAGGAATGACAATGGGGGAAAAGGGTAGGCAACTGGGAGGAGGTTGCCTTTCTTCCAGTGCCAGAGAATGATAGGGATGAGAAACCTGGAGGTCCTCCTTGACCAAGCCTTCTCCTTCACTCTCCACACACAACTCATCATCAAGTCTTCCTTGTTTTTTTACTACAAGGGATAAAACACCTGCTGTTTTCTTTTTCCCCCAAATAATAAAGTTTTATTTACTTATAAATAATACATATCTATTTTCATATTTCAAAGCAGTATAAAAAGAGAAAAAAACTAAAAATCATCTCCAACCCTACTACCCAGAAATAAGCACTGTTTTAATGTTTAGTGGAAAAGCCTTATAGATATATTTCTATACACACACGTGCACACTCCTGAACACACATACAATTTTATAGAAAGTGAGGCATGTTATACAAGGAGTTCGGTAACATTCTATTTTCACTTAACAGGTCACAGGTATCTTTCTATTTCAGTAAGTATAGTTATACACAATCATTTTTTAATGGTTGCATAATGTTCCATTGATGGGGATGTGTCATAATTTATTTAACAAATCTTTCATTGAAGGAAATTTTTTTTAATTTTGACTGTTATGACAGCACTGATACTAATACCGTGTACATATATATGTGCTATTATGAGAGTTTCTTTACTAATCTGATAATGAAAAATAGCTCTTGTCCTTTTATTTCTACTTTTTGATCTTTGGTGAGGTTTTAGCACTTTGTAGGCCAATTATATTCTTTGATACATTGCTGTGTCCATTTTTTCTGTCAGAAAGCTTTTTATCTTATTGAGGCATAAGACCTCTTTGACTATTAGGACCATCAACCCTCTTATCTTTCATAGCATTCATGTGTCGCAAGTTTGTTTTTTTTCCAATTTGTCCCTTGTTTTACAAACAATTTTATTATGATTTTGCTGAAGTATTTAATTTTTACATAGTTAAATTTCTTTCTTGGTTTAGTCCTGCTGATTTAATTTCCTACTATTCCTACCAGCACTAACCTAAATCAGATGCTTTATCATGTTTCACCCAGATAACTATAAAAATCTGAACTATTCTCCCTGATCTCTGTCTCCTGGAATCTACACTCCACACAGCTGTCAGACAGTTCTTTTTAAAATGAAAATCTGGCCAGGTCATTCTGTCTAAGACTGTTCTGTGGTGTGCGTCTCAAGTTGGGTATTTGTATGGCTTTTCCAAGAGTCAATAAAATAACAACTAACCATGGCAAATATTCCTGGAGCATTATTTATTTGTGAAGTTTTTTTGAAGAAAGAAAGCACATTATTCTTATTTTAAGAAAAACACAAATATGGAGCAGGATGCAAGATTCAAATGAATTTTTAAGATAAGCAAGAAGGTTTCAAAAACATATTAGTATTTAGGTGGAAATATTTAAAAAGCAATGGATATAGAGGATAACTCTTTAGTGCCTTAATATGTGTGGCAAGGAGTGCCTTGCCTTCACCAAAATCATTGCCCTTTCCCAATTCCTAACTAACAGAACTATATACCACATAGAAGATTTTATATCTGCAAAGACATATATTCAAATACAACATTTTGGAAAAATGAACTACACACTTTTATAGCCCTAAAATATGAATGCAAAAATATTCTTCCTTTTAGCCTTCCATGTTTCTTTACCTTCGCCTCATCCCGGCCCACCCCCCAGCCCTCCCCACCTTATACAGACACAGACACACACATATTCTTTGATTTCCTGGGGGAATTTTTGACTTAATTAACAATAGTAGAATAAGTTTGAAGAAAAAGAAAGACTTTAAGTTCAGATCGTAATGCTGTTCAGTAATCCCTACGTGAGGTGCTTTTGCTCAGCGGGGGATTTATCTCTCCTGCTTTCCAATATGATTAAGAGTTGATGTACAATTGATGATGATGTACACTAGAGCATGTTATCAACTCAAGAAAGGGGCTTTGCCTGCGTGATTTAATTAACATTAACAGTAGTTAATCTGCACACACACAGCATAATGTCCTCTTAGCTCTAAGAAAGGGAGGGGCTTTCACCACCTAGATTATGAAATATTGATTAATTCATGTATGCTGACATCCATCTAAAAATAGAATCATTCAATCTTTCACTCCTCCCCCTATCCACATACAAAAACATAATGGCAGTCCTGAGAAGAACAAAAGGAGTGATGAGGGGGTGAAAATGAGGAAGAAGCATAAAAGCAGAGAAAGAAAAACGTTGCAAATGAAATATGTCAGGCTATGACCACAGACACACAACATCCACACACAATCACACACACACCCAAAAAAAACACCCACTCTACTAATTAATGCAGCTTTGCTTTCACACCAAATATTGGGGAAACATTAATTAGAGAGAAATTTCGTTAATCCATTTCCCAGTTCATTAATTATGCATCAATGCCAAGTTTTTGTTGGCCTGACATAAGACAATCCTGTTCCAACGAAGATCTGATGCTGCACATTGCACAAGAGTTACGGGGCTTTCCTGACTCTGTGGGATGGTATTCAGGATCTACTCAATTCACATGTTGTATATATTTGTGTCCTCTAATAAGTATTCTGTGATTATGAATTGTTCTTCAAGCTGACTACAATTGTTTCTTAGCTAATACTTCATCCACCTCTGTCACAGGCACATTAAGAATTCTATTCAGCTGGCAAAAAAGTAACACAACATTGTGAATGTACTTAATGCCACTGAATTGTACACTTAAAAATGGTTAAAGTGGTAAATTTAATGTGATATATATTTTACCACAATAAAAAAATTTTTAAGTGAAGGAATATCTATAGATTTTTGAAAAAGTTATTCTAGGGAGTCTATAGATGTAAAACAAAACATAAATGTTTACAAGTTCTCAGACAGTCTCGAAAGACTTCAGACTGTATTTCCTTGTGTTCAGAGAAAATATTTTGAGATGAACTTCAGAACCCAGACAAACTCAAATGTGCTGTTTGCAAAGATTTGAGGAAAGCAAGGATGTTTAATGGTCTGATCAACAAATATTAATTGAGCATCTACAAAATTCTTAGCACTGTACTAGTTAGTTTGGAGCTACCTATATTTAATTACATCTAGTCTCCTAACATATTATTCCCTATATTCCTTGCTCATTTCTTTGTCAATGTCTGGATGTCACAACTCCCTCTGACCCAAGTACAAGGAAATTTACTAGACTTGGAGTAGTTAGCAGGTAAAAGTTATGGGCTGCTTTCACTGGATGGATAGCTTCACTTTTTCTACAGAGAATAAGTCTCACTTTTGAGGAGTGCTTCAGGTTCACAAAGTGCCTCATACTTAATAAACACTAGTGTCACCCTCTCAGTAGGGTGACAGTAAACGACAACTAATACAGTAAACTTTTCTCAACCTTTATATCAAGAGATCCAGTATTAAATGTTATCAAATCCTATCTTCAAGGTACAAGCTGACTGACCCTGGAGTGTGCAAAGGAATTTTTTAGTCACTACCACACAACTGAATTTACTACAATAGTTGTTGTGTAGTATCTATCTGAGGTAGAATTCTGGCCAATAAATCAAAGTGAATTTTGAAACAAAGCAAAAATAGAGAAAGATTCAATAAAGGCTCTAAGAATTATCTGATTCTTTGTCTAATTTTTCACCATGGAAATATTGGTAATTGACATTTTTATTTAAATAAAAGTAAGCCATTAATACCCAAAGACAGTTGCACACAACTGGTTGTTAAAATTTTCTTTAAGTCTTAATTTTATCTAGTGTATTTACTGAACAGGATAATTTACTTAAATTTTCTTCTTCATTTTCTATCTGGTGGTATACATATTTATCCTATCAGCCTTCCAGGGAGTGGTTGACTGGGATCAGTCCAGCCTGCAAGAGACCAAGGAAGAAGATAGGAGTGCTTCTTGCCCAACACTATATAATGTGCAGAATGCGAGGGAAAGCATCAAAGGTTATCTAAGGAGAGACTGCTGAGAGAAATACCTCTAGGTGTCCAAATGTTCATGAAAGAAGGAGCCCTAAGTTGGTTAGTGAGATCCTTGCTAGGAAACCAAGTGGCTGGAGAACAAGATTCAGCAGTTGGTCCAAATGGCTGCAATTTTGTATGTTTCTTAGCATCCATGCTCTGTCAGCAGAACCAGTTTTCCTGATAAAGAGACCAAGAGGGCTGGAACTGATGGTGTTCAAATACCCTCCACATGGATCAACTAATGTTTATGTAGTATTTTATAAGTTTCCTAAGAAGGTTCTTGGGAAGAAGTTTCACATGTGTCTTCTCAACTGAACCTTGAATCAGGTAGATATTAACATATCCACAATTTACAGATGAAGAAAGGACATGAAGAATGTGCCTCCACACTAGAAACAATATCTGGGGCTTGACCTCCACTCACCAAGTCACCTGGAAGCAAGGTCGTTTCTCCAGTTGGAGGAGCCAGGCTAAGAGTATATTGTCTGCTGACCACCTACTGACTGGCTGGTCAGAGAAGCAGCAGTAACAGGAGCTGCACTCAGGCTGATGGGATGATGGGATCCCAGATGTCTTGGTGAACCTTTTGAGATCTCGTTTCTCACCTAAGTGGTCCTAGAAGAAAGGCAGTGGGAAGTAATGGTCAAGCATGAAACTTCATTAAGTTGTTCTCTGATAAATCTCCAAATTATTTTTCAGTGAAAGATTAGAGAGCAAATTGGGCATATAACTCAGAAGCAATGAAAAGAGTTTAAGTAAATTTTCATTAAAAGAAACACAAAAAGTCCTCCTTACAGAGCTATCTACTTAAGTATATGCCTAAGACTTCTTAGGAAATGCATCTATAAAAATTAAAACTAGAGATTTTATTGATATTGAACCTGTCTCATTCCAGCAAAAAGCAATAACTATTCATCAATAGATACACAAACTAATTGTAAAACAAAACAAAAACCCCAAAACAAAAGCAAAAATAAGCAGAATTTTAAAAAGATTTTAAAGCCTAATTCACGTCACATTTATCTCATTGAGATGCATTTCTAATAAAATTATATTTACTCCCAAGAATGCAAGGATTCTTCAATATGTGCAAACCAATCAATGTGATACACCATATTAACAAACTGAAGGATAAAAACCATATGATCAACTCAATAGATGCAGAAAAAGCTTTGACAAAATTCAACACCCATTTATGATAAAAACTCTCCATAAAGTAGGCATAGAGGCAACCTACCTCAACATAATAAAGGCCATATATGACAAACCCTCAGCCAACATCATTCTCAATGGTGAAAAGCTGAAACTATTTCCTCTAAGATCAGGAAAAAGACAAGGGTGCCCACTCTCACCACTATTATTCAATATAATTTTGGAATTCCTAGCCACAGCAATCAGAGAAGAAAAAGAAATAAAAGGAATCAAAATCGGAAAAGAAGAAGTAAAGCTGTCACTATTTGCAGGTGACATGATACTATACATAGAGAATCCTAAAGATGTGACCAGAAAACTACTACAGCTAATCAATGAACTTGGTAAAGTAGCAGGATACAAAATTAATGCACAGAAATCTCTTGCATTCCTATACACTAACAATGAAAAATCTGAAAGAAAAATTAAGGAACCACTCACATTTACCATTGCAATAAAATGAATAAAATACCTAGGAATAAACCTACCTAAGGAGACAGAATGTCTGCATGCAGAAAACTACAAGACACTGATGAAAGAAATCAAAGACCATACAAACAGATGCTCTTGGATCAGAAGAATCAGCAATGTGAAAATGACTATATTACCCAAAGCAATCTACAGATTCAATGCAATTCCTATCGAACTACCAATGACATTTTACACAGAACTAGAACAAAAAATTTTACAATTTGTATGGAAACACAAAAGACCCCGAATAGCCAAAGCAACATTGAGACAGAAAAATGGAGCAGGAAGAATCAGGCTCCCTGACTTCAGACTATACTACAAAGCTACAGTAATCAAGACAGTATTGTACTGGCACCAAAACAGAAATATAGATCAATGGAACAAGATAGAAAGCCCAGAGATAATCCACACACACGCATATGGTCACCTTATCTTTGACAAAGGAGGCAACAGTATACAATGGAGAAAAGACAGCCTCTTCAATAAGTGGTGCTGGGAAAACTGGAAAGCTACATGTAAAAGAATGAAATTAGAACACTCCCTAACACCATACACAAAAATAAACTCAAAATGTATTAAAGACCTAAATTTAAGGGCAAACACTATCAAACTCTTAGAGGAAAACATAGGCAGAACCCTCTATGACATAAATCACAGCAAGAGACTTTTTGACCCACCTCCTAAAGAAATGGAAATAAAAGCAAAAATAAACAAATGGAACCTAATGAAACTTCAAAGCTTTTGCACAGCAAAAGAAACCATAAACAAGACCAAAAGACAATCCTCAGAATGGGAGAAAATATTTGCAAATGAAGCAACTGACAAAGGATTAATCTCCAAAATATACAAGCAGCTCATGCAGCTCAATATCAAAAAAACAAACAATCCGATCCAAAAATGGGTGGAAGACCTAAATAAACATTTCTCCAAAGAAGATACACAGATTGCCAACAAACACATGAAAGGATATCAACATCATTAATCATTAGAGAAATGCAAATCAAAACCACAATGAGGTATCACCTCACACCGGTCAGAATGGCCAACATCAAAAAAATCTACAAACAGTAAATGCTGGAAAGGGTGTGGAGAAAAAGGAACCCTCTTGCACTGTTGGTGGGAATGCAAATTGATATAGCCACTATGGAGAACAGTATGATGGTTCCTTAAGAAACTAAAAATAGAACTATCATATGACCTAACAATCCCACTACTGGGCATATACCCTGAGGAAATCATAATTCAAAAAGAGACATGTACCCCAATGTTCATTGCAGCACTATTTACAGTAGCCAGGATATGGAAACAACCTAAATATCCATTGACAGATGAATGGATAAAGAAGATGTGGCACATATATACAATGGAATATTACTCAGCCATATAAAGAAATGAAACTGAGTTATTTGTAGTGAGGTGGATGGACCTAGAGTCTGTCATACAGAGTGAAGTAAGTCAAAAAGAGAAAAACAAATACTGTAGGCTAACACATATACATGGAGTCTAAAAAAAAATGGTTCTGATGAGCCTAGTGGCAGGACAGGAGTAAAGATGAGGACTCAGGGTGGGCGGGGAGAGGAAACTGGGATGAAGTGAGAGAGTGGCATGGACATATATACACTGCCAAATGTAAAATAGATAGCTAGTGGGAAGCAGCCACATAGCACAGGGACATAAGCTCGTGCTTTGTGACCGCTTAGAGGGGTGGGATAGGGAGGGTGGAAGGGAGGCATACGAGGTAGGGGATATGGGGATATATGTATACATATAGCTGATTCACTTTGTTATACAGCAAAAACTAACATGACATTGTAAAGCAATTATACTCCAATAAAGACTTTTTAAAAAAATTATGTTTACTGTTAAGTCAAATCGTGGAATTTTTTTTAAACATCTTTATTGGAGAATAATTGCTTTACAATGGTGTGTTAGTTTCTGCTGTATAACAAAGTGAATCAGCTATACATATACATATATCCCCATATCTCCTCCCTCTTGCGTCTCCCTCCCACACTTGCTATCCCACCCCTCTAGGTGGACACAAAGCAGCGAGCTGATATCCCTGTGCTATGCTGCTGCTTCCCACTAGCTATCTATTTTACATTTGGTAGTATATATAAGTCCATGCCACTCTCACTTTTTCCCAGCTTAACATTCCCCCTCCCTGTGTCCTCAAGTCCATTCTCTATGTCTGCATCTTTATTTCTGTCCTGCCCCTAGGTTTTACAGAACCATTTGTTTTTTTTTTTAGATTCCATATGTATGTGTTAGCCTACAGTATTTGTTTTTCTCTTTCTGACTTACTTCAGTCTGTATGACAGACTCTAGGTCCATCCACCTCACTACAAATAACTCAATTTCATTTCTTTATATTGCTGAGTAATATTCCATTGTATATATGTACTACATCTTCTTTATCCATTCAAATCGTGTAATTTTTTTAACCAACTTTTAAAAATCAACTTATAATAATAGTAACTGTAATGGTGACTTATTCCAGAGAAGTTTGGACCTCATGTTTATAGGAAATTTTTTAAAATTCAATTTATATAAATATTTTTGTTGAAGTGAAATACGAGAAGGTCATTAATAAACGATGTTAGAGAATAGACATATATTTTATTAGAATAAAATTACATGGATGAAGTGGAATGGAAACATAAGTTTAAGGGGAAAAATGATGTAAATATTTGTAAAGAAAGCTTAATGATTTATTTTTAAATGGATGGTAGGAGTGTTAAATTGCTATGGTATTTAGATCACATTAGTTACTATTAGAAAAGTAACACAACATTTTAATTTTTAAGTAAAATCTTTACATGAGAGAAATTATATCCTCTGCAACTATTTGCACTTACAGTAAAAATTTTCAGCTGTAACAATGTGCTAGAGGGACACATACTTTTTCAATATTCTATTAGGCTGTATGTGAATAGGAAAGTTTAAAGACCACTATGCTACAGGAACATATTGTTTGTCTAACATTTGTATAGGAAATGCAGATATTTCTAAAATCTGAAGAAGGCAGAAGATCGTATCCCGAGAGTACGAAATCATAGCAAGTTTTTACTAAAGCAAACATAACCTTCTGAAATATTTGTGTCTCAGCCAACACCTCCTACAGTTGTCTGCCTGGTTCTTCTACAACTACATCTTAAAACCTATTCGCCTGCTCATAATGCATATCAGGGAAGAAGTAAGAATTTGGGAAGCTGATGTCATATAATACTATTAAGCCACACTGTGATAAATGATAATTCTCTTATATAATAACGGCACACACATACACATGATCACATAATCCTCGACCCCTCCAGCATAACACACGTGGCTGACATGTAGGATTATATTAGTTTTCCAGGAGTTGCTCCTAATGACTAATCAGGAAGTTACTTACCCTCATGGAATGGCATATACCTAAATAAAATAGGCTGACGTTGTACACAGGAACAAAAACACATAACACAGGATATGACCATCTCTTTGTATGTTTTAATTTATCTTTGGGGCAAAGTGACAATAAACCATCAAAGTTAAAATGGAGTCAAATTTTAATGAAAATTCAGGGATAAAAGTATTTAAAACAACTTTGCTGGGGCTATTAGAACATGGAGTTCTGCTCCAAAAGTGTTCGGAAAAAGCTTTACAATCTAAAAACACATTGAAACTCCCGAGTGTAAAACACTCTAAGCTAAATTATGGGAAAAGCCAATGTCGTATCAGCACCAAACAATCACCCAGCATCAGAATGAAAAGAAGGAAATGTTCTGAATAGCTTGCCAAGGCTAAAGAAAAGTAGAACAGTTGCCGAAGACAGATTGGTTGTAACAGACCAAAAGGATGCATTCTAATTTGTTACCACTTAAATTTTGAAATAGGTCATTATCTTCAAACGGGTAAACATAGCTGCATTAGAGAAAAACAGAGAGAGGGAGGGAGGAAGGAAAAAGGGCTTAACAAGTAACAGTGAGAAATGCGCTTTAAGTTTTAGGTTTCTTCCGATCAATACATCCTATAATGCATTACAGGTGTATGAATGCTATGTTTTCCCCGTTTAATTTTTGCTGTGAGATAAAGATAGGTTAAGTGTAAGAACAGTAGATCTGGGCACCCCCATATTAAATAAGTGATTGACAATGTATCTCTTATATAGTCTTTAGTAATCCATTTTAATCGCTTTTAACAACTTGACTGTTTGAGTATCTAATGGAAGAATTTTTAAGCAAAATTACTTGACAATTTAATATAAAGCAGCGGTTCCTAACCTTTTTGATTAGGATAATTTTTAAGCTTATCATATGGGAAAATTTCAAAACACATAAAGTTAAAAGGAAAGCTAGTCTAAATCTCCATGTATAACAATTATCAACTCATGACCAATCTTATTTCATCTATAACCCACCTACTTATTCCACCCCATATTATTTTTGAAGCAGATACAAATTATGAGATGAGTTACTTTTGTTTCTAATGTAAAATGTTTGAGGGCCCTCCCCTATCACACTTCAGTGGTTACATTTGTAATAATACTTGATTAAGAAAATCTACATGTACATATGGATTATTGCCCACCCCACTCCTGCTTTTTTGCTATGACTCTGTGCCACCCTCCCCACCACAAAATTCTGTGGCCCACGGTGGGGAAACTCCTGGCATAATGAAAATAGCTGGTAACATCACTTAGAAATGTGCTTATTTATTAGCTCCTTTACATATACTCACAACACAAATACAGCTTCTGCAATTTTATTTCTCAGGAATATACTTGTCACTACGGGTTTATAAGCAGATTGGGAAAGATAGTATGAGAATTAACAACACTTTTTTTCCTCTTTATCCACCAAACTGATCATTTCTCTGCTAACATAGAAACAAAGAACTAACACGGGCCGCTGCTTTTTAAAAGCTGTTATGCCCTAACAGCACTTTAGGGCCTTTTATGACCTTGACATTACCTATGAAAAAACGTCCAGATTTTTGTGGGCTGCAAATCCTTGCGCAATACAGCTTGAGAACTGGCATACTTGTTGGCAGTCTCCCGGAGAAGCTAAGGAATAAATGAGCGAAGACTGCGTTCACACATTTGGAAATGACAATAGCACACTGGAGGCCTTGATATACCCGTACATTTATTTTCTTTATATAAAAGACCAATATCCAATGTTATTAGCCAGAACTTCTTTTACATATGAAATTCACTTTTGTAGGAAGAAAGAAAAAGAAAAAAAAAAAAAGCTTCTTTTTTCTCTGTATAAGAGATAATTTCTTTAGTTTCTTTGGTAAGGGGCTCTAAAAAAATCTTTCCTGATTTCTGCTCAGTGCATACATGTAATACTGATTAATGCTAATGAGGTTCACATATTTAAAAGAGTGCACTCAATCTCATGATTATAAATACCATTCAGAAAGTGTGTGACTGGATTTTATTGGTATGAATTTAATCCAGGTCAATTTTAAACTCCTAAAGTTTTATGTTTAAATGAACCAAATTATCTCCATTAAATCATACTTGACATTGATCGTGGCTATATAAAGAGAAAAGTTATAGTAGTGTTCATTTATACTTTATTAGAGAAAAGCAATCGTTTCCACTTGAATTCTCTTCCTAGTTTCATGGAATATCCTGTTTTGTAACTATAAATTTCTGAAAAATATGTCATCACTTGAAGATTCCAATTTTGGCTTTATTTTTCTAAACATGTCCATTATGGAGCTGAGCAAATAGAATATATTAGATAACAAAATCTTGCTTACATAGTAAAATGTTTTTCTAAAACATAGTTCAAACATGAAATAAGACAATATAGTTTTCAACCAGGGAAATTATTATCTGCTGCATGTGTACCGTACTAATTAGATTACACCTAAATCCTGGTAGTTTGCATAATTGTACTTAATTTCTCGGGGGGTCAAATTATAGCATTGGACCTCTACGAAGAGATAATGCTTCTTAGTCAGCAAAGCATATCACATTCTAAAGAAACTGAAATATATTTGTAACTTTAGAGTAATAAAATGTAGTCTTTTCAGAGGCCCAATTTGAATAGAAATCCCTTCAGAAATGCACCTGGTTAAATATACATAATCATGAAATATGGTTAAACATTGGTTAGCAGCTCATTTATTTCATCCCTTCCAGTTTAGTGTCCATTTGTTAAATGTATTTTCTGGTCGTTTCACTAAACTATCATTAAAATGTAAAATTTCAGACCTTGAACTTCTGCCTATCACTTCTTCCTTATTATATTTCCTTCTTCTGGATTTAACATGTTTTCTCCATATTAAATAATTGTTTTCTCTCCTCACCACCACCCCTCAGAAATAGGGCACTCTTATTAACAAACTTGCTATGTTAGAAAAAGGAAAAGGCAACTGAGGAAGAATGCTTGCAATTTATTTATAAGGGAGAAAAGGAGATCACCAAAATAGTGTAAGAAGTAAAAAATTTGCTGTACAAGAATCTGAAGATGTTCTGAAAAAACAGTATTCTTTCAGATTTCTTTGGAAGTTACTTTACTCTTAGACAAAAGGTATCCAGGCAAATTTTTTGGTATTTGGTATTTTCAGTGGCTTTGGCCTACTCTGAGCTACTTGGTATTCCACCAGGTTTGTTCTTGGCTGGTGTAACCCTTATCAAAAGCACTGAAGTATTCAAACATAGATTATCACCAGGAATCACTCAAGACACCTTTGACAAAATACAGGTTTCCAGAGAACCAGCCTAGATTTATTGAATGGGAATCTTAGAGGTGGGGTTCTGGAGGTAGGGTGAGGCAGAACATAAGAATCAGAATTTTTTAAAAAGTTCCCCAGAGGATTTTTTTAAAGCAGCTTCATTGAGATGTAATTTACCTACCATTTACCTATTTAAGAATACATTTCAATGTTTTTTTAGTGTATTCACAGATATGTGTGATCATCATCACTGTCAATCTTAGACCATTTTTATCACCTCTAAGAAAACTCTTCAGCTATTCTCCTACTATCCTCCCATCCCCATCATTCCTGACTCTATAGATTTCCCTATACTGGACTTTCATACAAATGGATTCATACAATCTGTGATCTTGTATGACTGGCTTCTTTCCCTTAGCAAAGTGTTTTCAAGGTCCAGCCAAATTGTTGTATGTATTAGTACGTCATTTCTTTTTCTAGCCAAACAATATTTCATTGTATGGGTATATCGCATTTTGTTTATGGACATTTGGGTTCTTAGAAGATTTAATCATTAGCCATATTTGGTAACTAACGATCAAGTGTGGATCTCAGAGCAGTTTCAAGCTCTCCTCACAAAGCAGCACTGGGTCCTAAACTGCAAGGAGGGAAGAGAAGCATGGCTGGAAAGGCAAGGCTTCAGATGGAATTGGCTCTGCACTTCTTAGTCATATGACCTGGGCAGTGTCTTTAATTCTCTCCACGTCCTTTTCCTCATCTGTAAAACAGGAAAAATGATTTCTCCTTCATAGAATTGTTATGAGGATACATGAGACAATTGAGTAAAGTGCTTAAAATTGCCTGGCACAGAGGTATTTTACACATGACAGCTATTATTCTTATTTTCTTTGTTGAATTAATACAAAACAGCCTTTATATACAGAGTTATAGAAGCTGGATAGGTTATTTCTGTCTAGAAAATGAATTATTATGAATAAAATAAGCAAGGCTTCCTTAGTGGCCCAGTGGTTAAGAATCCGCCTGCCAATACAGGGGACTCGGGTTCGATCCCTGGTCCGGGAAGATCCCACATGCTGCGGAGCAACTAAGCCCGTTAGCCACAACTACTGAGCCTGCACTCTAGAGCCCACGAGCCACAACTACTGAGCACGTGTGCCACAGCTACTGAAGCCCACTGCGCCTAGAGCCAGTGCTCCACAACAAGAGAAGCCACTGCAATGAGAAGCCCGCGCACTGCAACAAAGAGTAGCCCCCGCTCGCCACAACTAGAGAGAAAGCCAGTGTGCAGCAACGAAGACCCAACGCAGCCAAAAATAAATATATAAATTTTAAAAAAATAAATAAGTAAAATAAATAAATAAAATAAGCCTCTCCAAGTTATAAGAGAGTAAAAGGACAGATTGGATGATGCAATTTCTTCACTTTTTTAAACTAAAGTAAAAGTAATAATAAAAGTCCACATTTTCATTTGGAAAAAAAATAGTTGCTTCTATTTAAGAGTACAAATCAGATTTTTATTGTTTCATTGCATTTTCGAAATCCATATATTTTGTATACCCTGCAAATCTTCTGAAAGTTCTAGCCATGTAAGTGCATGTATGTATATGTGTACACACATACACATGTGAACACACATATAATCATAGTTAACACTTACTGAACTCTTTATATATGCCAGGCAATGTACTTTATGTGCATTAATATACTTAATCCTGCCCACAACTTTACATGATCAGCTAAGGAAATTGAAGCATAGGATAGTCAAGAATCTTGCTCTGGATCATAAGGTAGGTAAGTAGCAGAGCCCAAGCTGTTAACCATGACATTTGTAATAGTTTTTCCTCCACGTGTTTGTATATAAGATAATGGAATAGATATTGTTCATGAACTACAGAACGATGTTTATTACAGCTTGAAGCAGTCTTTAGCAGGTACTAGTGAAATCCACCCTATACTGTTGCACTTGGAACACCGTTTAAAGATCAGACCAAAGATAAGTAGCATTGTGAAGATTACTGGTTTTCAAACTGAGTTCTGTGCTGCCCCTTCACAGAGACCCAGGGATTCAGGAAGGAAGGGGCTCTAGGCTTCACACTCTGATTCATCAGAGCAGTTGTTTTTTTATCTATTTGGTTTATTTTCATGTCAACTTTGATCTATTTGTCTTATTTTCATTTCAATAATAAGTTACTTGACAGTAAATAAAAGTTTTGAAAATCACTGGTATAGTTGAAAAACCTTGAGTTTTGGAGGCAGACGGTCCTGATGCTGAATCTCAGTTATACTATTGCCATCCCAGCTGTAGAATCTTGGTTTAAATATGTAACCATTCTGGACTTCAGTTGCTACATCTGTCAAACAAGGGCTATCTACGCCACGTGCTAGGCAAAGGGTAAATAAAATGTGAGTAGAATAGTGCCTGATACATAAAGGTTCTATAAATTAATTCCCTCCCCATTTATTATAATTATTTCTTTATTCCCCATTACTCTGCAGGGTCTTTATATTCTTTTTACCTAATAAGGGACTATCTCAAAACCGACACTCATTGAGTGTTTGTTGAATGGAAGCAAATGTGATAGGATACTAGAATGAAATAGTTAGGGTCAATATTGAGGTTAGAAGTGGATTATAAAGAGTTTTGAATGCTATGGTAAAATTTTAAACTGAAAGTTTTGAAAGGTAGAGATGTGATAGTATCTATTTCTCAGCAAAACAGATAATTTTAGTGCAGTGATTCTTAACAGAAGGTGCTGGGTATAGTTCAGCTTAATAGTTAGAAGTGCGGAATCTGAGTTCAAATAACAGCTCTCTCACTATCCGTGTTTGGCTGATAAAATGTAACAAATACAATTTTAACTAAATGGACTATGATTCCAAGAGTAAGTTTAGATTTTCTTCTATAAAGAATTTTTTTGGGCTTCCCTGGTGGCGCAGGGGTTGAGAGTCCGCCTGCCGATTCAGGGGACACGGGTTCGTGCCCCGGTCCGGGAAGATCCCACTGGCCGCTGAGCCTGCGCATCTGGAGCCTGTGCTCCGCAACGGGAAAGGCCACAACAGTGAGAGGCCCGCGTACCGCCAAAAAAAAAAAGAATTTTCTTGAAATAACATTTGCTGCAACAAAATCTGAACTATAGCATTCATTCAGTTCCATAATATCCAGTATCAGATTAGAATTGCCTTGTTTAATACAGTTAGAATTCCATATGGAATTCTTTACATTTTTTATAAATATTCCATCAGGGATTAGATCTCTGCTTAAGCTTATTATCTGATCATAGCTTCCATTATAATTTGTCTGTGTGTGACCCCACAGGACTGCTATGCCCAGCGTTTCTTGGCTTGTTATCAGATGAAGATGAACAGTGCAGAACTGTGAATAAATTGTATAATTGGAGAAGGTCATCTTTCCTGCCTCTAGTCTGCTCTGTCCCCTTCCAGGGCCCCACACTGCCTTTTTGCCCTCTAACTCTCCTCATCCATCAAAACAGGAAAGAGTGTGATATCCTATTTTATAGCTAAAACTGATTCAGATATTTGTATTTTTAAGCTCTTTATCTCTAACTGTGGAATGAAATGATTTATCAACAGTTTAAAGTGATGTGTTTTCTTTTAGGCGAAACAGACTTAGTAGAAGGAAAATGCTAGATTAAGTGCTAAATCCTGAAGGCAAAACAATTGAGTTATATTAGGGTGCTGTGTGTGTTAGGGGAGGGGACGTTGTGGTGAGAGAGTTCTGTGTGGAGAAAAATGATCAGAAAGACTACCAGGTACATAAGAATCTCCGCTTATTCCATGTCTTCTCTTCGTTTAAGCCTAACGTTTCTCCTTTTTTTTTTTTTTTTTTTTTTTTTTTTTTGCGGTACGCGGGCCTCTCACTGTTGTAGCCTCTTCCATTGCGGAGCACAGCCTCCGGACGCGCAGGCTCAGCGGCCATGGCTCACGGGCCCAGCTGCTCCGCGGCATGTGGGATCTTCCCGGACCGGGGCACGAGGGGCACAAACCCGTGTGCCCTGCATTGGCAGGCGGACTCTCAACCACTGCGCCACCAGGGAAGCCCACATTTCTCCTTTTATTCTTTGGCCAAGGGTCTCAAATTTTGAAGCTCTGGAGTTCATCCATCACTAAAAAGCAGAACCTGAGGCATGAATTAAGTTTTTAAGCCTTATAAAGGAGGCACAATCCCAGGACAGTAAGGGTGAGGGAAAGGGAAGGCGAGGGTAGGAAGGATGAGAAGTAACACAAAGTTACCATGCTGGCCGCTGCTTCATAATACGCCATGGAGAGACTAAAGCAATCACTTTCATCTGCTCAGCAACCCTAGGAAACTGTGCCTGAGGATGAATGGGGGGAAGAGAGGAGAGAGAATCTATCTGCCTGGCACCCTCTGGTCTCTTGGTTTCCATTAGTTCAGGTTGACCCCACAGGGAGTTCATTCTCCTGTACTTTTGTATATAACGTCTGACTGAGCAGGAAGCCAAATCCCATGCCCTGTGGTGAGGTGTTTCATCTGAGCCCATAAATGGCAGAAGCAACCAGAGACCCTGGGCATGTGGCTGGTTACCTGGCTGCAAGGTGATAACAAAAGTGGAGGGTCAGTATTCTTAGTTATGCAATAAGTTAGCTCTAGACAGCAGAACCATGTGAGGCACAGAGTAGGTACACCGTAGTTTTCGAGAAATATCTGATGGCCTAGAATGCAGGGCAGGAAAGGCCAGTGGAATCCAAAGGGATATATAACCTATGTCTTGTGTTTTTGTTTCTTTTTTTCTATTTTATAAAGATTATAAGTTCATTAAGGGCAGGACTATGTATTTTCAGCTTTGTGTGCTGTATGACTATAATACTACATGCTGTATCTTGGGTGAGTTTGACCTTAAGGTGTACTACGATTTCAAAGCCAGCTTGCAGGGAAGGGCAAGAAGCAGGATTGAGCAAAACAGGCAAACTAGTCAGCAGTTCAAACTGGAGTTTACAAAGGAGCATGTAGAACTGGAGCTTGGTCAAAGACAAAGCTAAGGGGGGTCTAATTTGCCTGGGATATGGTAGCCATGGGGACATTAAAAATCAAGTAGCATCCCAGCCAGAGGCTGATGACAAAATCCAGGAATAGAGAACAAGATGCCAGAGATCCAGCCAGCTAGATTGGGGTTCAAAATAGGTTTCAGTTCCAGGCAGAGAACTGGAATAAAAAATATGGGGAACCAAGGCAAAAGGACCTCATATCTGGGCTGTATGAACATGGCAGGAATTTTTTGAAATTATTAGCAGTATTTGTATGAATAATAATGATTTGTAGTCAATATTTATTAGGTACATTAGCTACTTCTCTAACTTATATTACTTAATTTCCCCAACAACTCTCCTAGATAGATACTTTTATTATTTCTGTTTTACAGATAAGGAAATCAAGAGTCAGGAAAGATAAATAACTTGCCCGTGGTCACACAGCTAGTGAATAGGGGACTAGGATCTAAACAGAGGAGTCTGATCCAGAGCATATACATTCAGCCACCATTGAAAGTATTAAATGAAAGAAGGCTGACAAAGCTCTTAGCAGAGTTCCAGTCATATAGTAAGTTTTCAGTGAATATTACCAATTATCATTGTTATTGTTAGTGTTTTGTAATAGAAGCGGTACTATTAACTGTATCAGTGGTAGTCACCGTAGCAGCAGTAGCACGTCCACGGAATTTGGGGTCAGCTGATAAGACCTATTGACTGTTTTGGTCCACAGAAGAGGACTGATGAGATGGGAACTGTCCTAGGGCACAGGGGCTGAGAATCAGGTGTGAAGGAGTAAGAAAATATAGGGACATACAGTGCAGAACCTTGCCCTTTTAACAAAAGTAATTGAGAAGTAACATAGAATAGGAGTTAAAAGCTTGGACTTTAGAATTACAAAGACATGTGTTCTGTTATTTATTAGCAGTGAGTCCTTAGGGAAGTAACTCAACAGATGTGAGTTTCAAACAATTTGCACCTGTACCCAGCGGAGTGCCTGGCATATAGTAATCATTCAGTAAATGCTTGTAGAATTAACTCACTGCTTCATTTCCATTCCTTTCCACTCAAAAAAGCTCAAAACAAACCAAACCAAAAACTATCCCAGTGCACAGCTGCTATTAAACTTCTGAAATACCAAGGCAAAGCCATCCCACTGAGAGTAGCTACTTTTATAACTGATATAATTTGTCACCCACATCCGCCTAACATTTCAGGAGCCTCCCCATCTGTGCTCAAAAACTGTAGCACAACCAGGGAAAACTGTGTGATGTGCTATCCCTGTCATCTTGATGCTGTGTTGCTACAGCAGGTATTCCTCTGTTATTCACTTACCTGAAGCTATTTTGATTTGACAAGTAAGAGGCAATTTTGAAGAAAGTGCCTATTTTTTCCCCCCAAAGCCTGTCATTTTTAAAGAAAACATTTCTCATTTTAACTATGGTGTAATCAAACATGAAAATAAATGTATATTCAAAGGAACAGGTCATCTCTTTCCTTGGTACCTTTCACTGTAAATTTGAATTTCAGTTCCTGGGGCTCAAAAGAAAATAATGCTGTAATTCATGGGGCGGGGATGGGGGGGTGGCCAGGGGGTGGTGGGACTGGAGGAGAGAGGGAGAGAAAAAGAACATTACTGCCACCTCTCGCTCACTTCTCTAGAACTGAGAAAATGTGGAGGAAACCTGGAATTTTCTTGCCGAAGTTTCACACAGACAGTCTGACTTTTGTTTTTACTTCCATGACCTTTAATGGCTCTCAGTGAAGCCAGACCAACTGTGCATATATGTTGACACTATGGAAACCACACAAATAAGTAGTTTGGGGTTTGCATGCTGTATTTACTTTGGCACTTAACAATGATAAGCATATTTTCCTGTTAGAGTTCCCAAAGGCTTTGGGAGTTCAGTTGCCTTTCTCTTTTATTCAGCGTTCAGATTGCTTCATCATTACTGCAAATGTGCAAGTATTTTTAAACTTTTTTTTTGCTAAGTGTAGTTCTATTTTGTTTTGGAGGGCACTGTTTGCTTTAACAGAAGTAGGACAGGTCCTGTTCAAGCTGTGAAACACACACTCTGGAGGGATAGGGGAGGGAGGAAGGCATCTTTGCAGTCACTGGAGGAACAGAGCCTACAGAAGGATCACCCTCAGGTCTGTAGATGTTTTCTATTTCTTTTCACCCAGGAATTTCAAAGTGACTTTTGACATCTCTGATTGTCCCTCAGAACCACTGCCTTGTACCCTTCTTCAAGAAATCACTTGCTTCACTTAGTTCATACCCCTTCTATCATTAAGAACAAAGTATATACTCCTAGAACTCTAAAGAAAGACATATCAAGAATGAAAATTTTAAAAATTCTGATAAATATATTCTAATTTTAAATGGTTGCCATGGACTGAATGTTTGTGTCCCCCCAAATTCATATGTTGAAACCTAAATTCCCACTGTGATAGTATTTAGAGGTGGGGCTTTGGGGAGATAATTAGGTCATGAGGCTGGAGTCCTCGTGAATGGAATTAGTGTCTTTTATAAGAAGAGAGAGAGATGATCTTTCAGCCATGTGACCATACAGCAAGAAGGCAACTGTCTACTAGCCAGAAAGTAGGACTTCACCAGACACCATATCTGCTGGCACCTTGATCTTGGACATCCTAGCTTCCAGAACTGTGAGAAATAAATATTTATTGTTTAAGCCAACCATTCTATGGTATTTTTGTTATAGCAGGCTGAGTTGAATAAAACAGTAGTAAAATATGTACAACAAAATTTAACCATTTTAACTGTTTTTAAATGTATAGTTCAGTAGCATTAAGTACATTCATATTATTATGCAACCATCACCATTATACATCTTCAGAACCTTTTCATTATCTGAAATTGAAAATCAATACCCATTAAATAGTAACTTCCATACTATCCGTCTTCCCAGCCCCTGACAACCACCATTCTATTTTCTGTCTCTCTGAATTGCACTATTCCAGATACCTCATACAAGTGGAACCATACAATTTACCCTTTTGTGTCTGGCTTATTTCACTTATCATCATGCCTTCAAAGTTTATGCATGTCATACCATGTGTCAGAATTTCATTCACTTTTAAGTCTGAGTAATATTCCATTGAGAGTGTATCCATTCACCTGTCAATGGACATTTAGGTTGTTTCCACTTTTTGGCTACTGTGAATAATACTGCTATGAATATGGATGTACAAATATTTGTTCTAGTCCCTGCTTTCAATTCTTTTGTATATACACTTAGAAATGGAATCACTGGGTCATATGGTAATTCTATGTTTAATTTTTTGAGGAACTGCTGTGAAGTTTTCCACAGCAGTTGTACCATTTTATGTGTCCACCAATACTGCACAAGGAGTTCCAGTTTCTCTTCATCTTTGCCAACACTTATTTTTTCTGTTTTTTTGATAATAGATGGCTATTATCAAAAAACCAGAAAATAACAAGTGTTATTGTGTGAGGTGGTGTCATGTTGTCATATTTTAATTTTTCATAAAATAAAGTTTTGGCCTAAATTTCTAGATGTTTTTACAAAAGATCTGGAACTCACTACAACAGTTTTATAACACAAAGGAGTATGTTATAGGACTGTTAATATGGTGCCATGTAGCTAAAGAACCATTAGTTAAACAGCTAAAGAACCAGGCAGGATAGATGAATAAGAGAACTAGGCGTATAGACATACTTTAGTAAAATACACAGGACTTCGTGCCTAATTGGATTAGGTATATAGAAAGGCAAGAAAAGAATCTTTTCCACATTTCTGACATGGACAATTGATAGACGGTAGTACTATTTACCAAGATATGGAAAACAGGGAATTATAATAAAATATGCTGCACATCCAAGTGGACATGTTCAGTACACAGCTGAGTCTAGCAAACAGGAAAAAGCTGAGGAAAAGGGAGAATTTTGGAGTTTTCAGCTTACGGTGATGCCATCAGCCTGCAGACTTCATCAACGTGTAGGCTGAGAAGGGACCACAAAGGACAGATCAGTGGGACACACCAGTAGCTGAGGGTGGACAGAGGAAGAGTAAGAAGGAATGATTTTAGAGTTACAAGAATGATTCCACTGAAACCAGGTAAAAAAAGATTTTGGCCCAAACTGTCAAAGCTGAAGACAGATAGGGTAAATAAATAATGAAAACTGCCGATTGGATTTAGTACCTAAACAACCACAGGTAACATTCACAGAGCAGTTTCATAGAGACAGGTGGGGGAAAGAAGTGGACAAAGCGAATAGAGCACAGGTTTTCAAGAAGCTCGGGAGTGAAGAGGAGAAATTCAGGGTGGCAGCTTGAGAAATGCACTTTGTTTTTTTTTTTTATGCTGAGATAAAGCTGAGCCTGTTTATAGGCTAAAGGTAAGGAGCTAAAGGAAAGGAAGAGGTTAAAGACACGGGACAGAAGAGAGGCAGCTGATGGATCCAGGTCCCAGAGGAGGTGGGAGAGAATGAGATACAGAGCACAAGCAGCTGGGTTAGGATCAGGGTTCGTAACCTCTCCTTTTAGAACAGAGAAAAGAGGCAAGGTTACAGCATTTGCAGTTGTGTTTGTAGAAGTGGGGGGAAGGGCAGGAACTTAAGAGCATTCATGCTTGATATAATCTTTGTGAAATAGGAAGTAAAGTCACCTACTAAGAAAAGGTGTTATTTTAGAAAATCAATATGGTAGAATAGTACAGTATACATTGAATGAGATGAGTTAAAAGTATAGAAAGGAAACTAACGTTAATAGTTTAGGTGTGAGTTTATATGGGACTTAAGTGGAGTGATGACAATATGGTTGGAAAAGAGAGGTGGACATCATGCTTTTTTTCTCATATTCTTCTGAAAGCGAGAAGCATTATTTTTTCTGTGAGGAACAAATCCTGATACACAATGTCTATGCCATGGGAATTGCCACATGACACCAATATTTAAAAACATAGGCAGTAAGATCCTTGACATCAACCTTGGTGATGATTTTTTTGAACCTAATTCCAAAAGCAAGGCAACAAAAGCTAAAATAAATAAGTGCGACTATATCAAACTATAAAGCTTCTGCACAGCAAAAAAAACTATCAACAAAATGAAAAGGCAATCTACTGAATGGGAGAAAATATTTGCAAATCAAATTTTTGATGAGTTAATATCTAAAATATATAAAGAACTCATACAGCTCAATAGCAAAGAAACAACTCTATTTTAAAAAATGGACGGAGGATCTGAATAGACATTGTTCCAAAGAAGACATACAGATGGTCAACAGGTACATGAAAAAATGCTCAATATCAGTAATCAGCAGGGTAATGCAAATCAAAACCACAATGAGATATCACCTCACATTTGTTAGAATGGCTATTATCAAAAAGATAAGAAGTAAGAAGTGTTGGAGAGAATGTGGAGAAAAAGAAACACTTGTGCACTGTTGGTAAGAATGTAAATTGGTGCAGCCACTTTGGAAAACGGTACGAAGGTTCCTCAAAAAATTTAAAACATAACTACCGTAAGGTCCAGCAATTCCACTTTTGGTTATTTATCTGAAGAAAACAAAGAAAATGAAAATACTAACTCAAAAAGACATGCACCCCCATGTTCACTGCAGCATTATTTATAATAGACAAGATATGATAATCTAAGTTTCCATCAATGGATAAGTGGATAAAGAAAATGGGGGATAAAGTATATATTATATATATATAATATATATACATATATACACACACACAATGGAATATAATTCAGCCATAATAGGAAGGAAATCTTCCCATTTGTGACAACATAAATGGACTTTGAGGGTATTATGCTAAGTCAAATAAGTCATCAAAGAGAAATTCCGTGTTATATCACTTATATGTAGAATCTAAAACACCAAAACAAACAAACAAAAAAACCCCCCAAGCTCATAGATTCAGAGAACAGATGATTGGTGGTTGCCACAGGCAGTGGGCGATGGTGGGCAAAATACATGAAGGGGGTCAAAGGTACAAATTTCCAGTTATATAATAAATAAGTCATGGGGATGTAATGTGCAGCATGGGGACTATAGTTAATAATGCTGTATTGCATATTTGAAAGTTGCTAAGAGAGTAGATCATAAAAGTCCTCATCACAAGATTTAAAAATATTGTATGGTGATGGATGTTAACTAGACTTATTGTGGTGGTCATTTCACAATATATGCATGATATGCACAATATATACATTAAATATATTTCATCATACTGTACACCTGAAACTAATATAATGTTATATGTCAACTATAGCTCAATAAAAACAAAAATTTAAAAAAGAACAAATGCAACTGGCCAATAAACATAAGAAAAGTGCTCAGTATCATCTAAAAATACATTTATAAATAAAAATAAAACATCTAGTGCTAGAACTAAGCATCCTTGGAGCAACAAGACTCTCTAAAGACAAGTTTTTAGATTGCAGAGATGAATATCAATACTAACTTGCCCTACCCACTTCAATTTTGAGCTATTTATTGTTAACACCTTCTCTGTCACACACACACACACACACACACACACATTCTTATGTGTGTACATATATGTGGAGAGTAGAACGTTTGATTTAGGAGGAAGTAGGGTAAACACACAAAGGAGCCTGACCAAAACCCCTACGTAGACCAGAAATAAAGATCACAATTATGAATAATTTGCTTTTTTAAAAATTGTGGTAAAATATACATAACATAAAATTTACCATTTTAACCATTTTAAGATGTACAGTTCAGTGGTAGTAAGTACATTCACATTAATTGTGTAACCATCACCACTGTCCATCTCCAGAACTTTTTCAACATCCCAAATTGAAACTCTATACCCATTAAACAATAACTTCCTACTCTCCAGTCCCCTAATACCTGGTAATCTTCATTCTACTTTCGGTCTCTATGAATTGGATTTTTCTAAATTCCTCAGATAATTAGAATTATACAATATTTGTCCTTTTGTGTCTGGCTTATTTCACTTAACATAATGTCTTCAAGGTTCACCCATATTGTAGCATGTATCAGAATTTCTTTCCCTTTTAAGGCTGAAGTAATATTCATATATATATATATATATATATATATATATATAGTGTATTGTGAACAATGCTGCTAAGAACTGAGTGTACAAATATTTGTTCTAATCCTTGCTGTCAATTCTTTTGGCTATATCTCTATAATTAGGATTACTGCACCATGATAATTCTATGCTTAATTTTTTGAGGAACCACCATACTGTTCTCTATAGCAGTTGTACAATATTATAGTCCTACCAGCAATGCACAGGGTTTCAACTTCATTACATCTTTGACAACACCCGTTATTTTCTATTTGTTTATTTTAATAATAATCATCCTAATGGGTGTGAAGTGGTATCTTATGATTTTAATTTGTTTCGCTAATGATTAGTGATGCTGAGCATCTTTTCATGTGCTTATTGGCCATTTATACATTATCTTTGGGGAAATTATTCAAGTCCTTTGCCCATTTTAAAATCAGCTTGTTTGTTTTTTTTGTTGGTTGTGGTAGGAGTTGTAGGAGTCCTTTATGTATTCTGGATATTAATCCCTTATCAGATATATGATTTGCAAATACTTTCCCTCATTCTGTGGGTTACCTTTTCAATCTCTCTCTCTCTCTCTTTTTATTTATTTTTATTTTTATTTTATTTGTTTGTGGGCACGCTGGGTGGCATGCAGAATGGAACCCGTGCCCCGTGCAGTGGAAGCGGGGAGTCTTAACCACTGGACTGCAGGGGAGTCCCTACCTTTTCAATCTCTTGATAGTGTCCTTTGAAGCACGAAAATTATGAATAGTTCACTTTTAACTTCAGCTGATAAAAAGTGATGTATAAAAACATTTCTCTGGGGCTTCTCTTGTGGCGCAGTGGTTGAGAGTCCGCCTGCCGATGCAGGGGACACGGGTTCGTGCCCCGGTCCAGGAAGATCCCACATGCCGTGGAGCGTCTGGGCCTGTGAGCCATGGCCGCTGGGCCTGCGCGTCCAGAGCCTGTGCTCCACGGCGGGAGAGGCCACAGTGGTGAGAGGCCCGAGTACCGCAAAAAAAAAAAAAGTTATCTGAAGTAATTTGAAATAAAACTTCTCGTCACAATACATTTATTGAACATCTTTGTGATACCGAATTAAAGAAAATATGCATTGAAAAGACACTGAAGCTTCTTCTAAAATTTTTCATAGATATATGAATTTGCTCATTAATTCATTAATGTATTCAGCAAATATTTCCTGAGCCCATATTTTTCCAGGTCTTTCTTCTCATAAGCCATTAGTAAAAGAATAAAGGAATCACTCTAGTGATCTCCTTATTTAGACACAGTTTTTCTGCAGTCGACATGATCCAAATTATTTGTCCCAGACTACTAATTCGTCCAGGCTCTGGTTTCCTGGATCTTCTTATTCTGGCAGTGGTGTTAATTATGATAGGCTGAAGAGAAAAATGGCCAAGAATGAAAAGAACCTAGCAGGTTTCTATCATGATAACTCCTGTACAGGAACCTCTGCGGTTGCCAGAAATCCTGACACTCAACTAACACTGAAAATCAGAGAGAGAGAAAATTAGCCTATGTTTTTCACCCTTTGCTAATATCTGACTTAACTACATGAAAGTCTGTTTTATGCCTCACAGGCATACCACACTGGGCATGAACCATGATCCTTCTTGCTGCAATACCAAAAAGTTACCATAGAAATCTGGGTTTCCAGCTGCTCTTGAAAAAGTAAGAGATCTAGTAAACCTGGGTCCATGTTCTCATGTGTCCAGAGTCAGAACGCTTGCTTTAAGGCAGTGCTTCCAAACTTTTTAAGTAGAAGCTCAAATAAAAAATGGTAATATTTGAATAGTACACTGGAGTCACCAGAAGAAGCTGCTTGAGGTGGAGGCAATGAGCTGAGGTTCTGGCTACTTCCTCCCACCCAGATACCCCAAAGGTTGTTGTTATCAATATCTGGTCACACCACTAAACCACTGGTGAGCTATGAACCATTGAATGTTTCTAAGCAGAAAAGTGAAATTATCAGTGCTGCATTTAAAAAGATAACTCTAGCAGGAGTGTAGAGAGCAGACAGGAGGTGATCAGATCAGTTAGAAGTTTTCCTAGATGAGTATAAGGAAACGGCTATAAAGGCTTGTCATATGGCATTGGTGAGCACGGAAAAGAGGGTATACCCTAGAGACTTTTTTTTTAAAGATACAAACATTTTAATATATGTAAACTGCATACCAGCAATCAGATGAAAATATACAGATCATATGGGGCTTGTTTATAAGTTGAGCTTTATTTTGAGTTCACATGACCCCCAAGGCAGCTTTTATTTTATTTTATTTTACATTTATTTTACATTTTTTCAAATATAATAATCCTGTTGTATCATTTTGTTAACATCTTTATTGGAGTATAATTGCTTTACAATGGTGTGTTAGTTTATGCTTTATAACAAAGTGAATCAGCTATACATATACATGTATCCCCATATCTCCTCCCTCTTGCATCTCCCTCTCTCCCTCCCTAGCCCACCTCTCTAGGTGGTCACAAAGCATGAGCTGATCTCCCTGTGCTATGCGGCTGCTTCCCACAACTATCTGTTTTACATTTGGTAGTATATATAAGTCCATGCCACTCTCTCACTTCGTCCCAGCTTACCCTTCCCCCTCCCCATGTCCTGAAGTCCATTCTCTATGTCTGACTCTAGAGACTTTTAAAGGTAGAACCAAAAGACCTGCTGCCAGTGATAGCTTCAGACTTTCCTTACAGCAGGAACTTAACGATAGAAGTAAAGTCTTGTTGGTGTGTGTGGAATGACAGACAAAAACATTTACCTGAAGCTCATGTTGTCTTAAAAACTCACATGTAAGCATGAGAAAAATCAATTAACTCTTCTATTAACGTAAGTGCTTCAGAAGATTTTAGCCCCATGAGAGGCAATTTGATAAGCAATAGTATTGCTTAAAATATTGTGGCAAACTTATTAAAGACTCTGACTCTGATAAATAGATTTTCATTTTAGATGTCTTATATATCTTTATAAGCACTGGCTTATAAATATAAGGGTTTTTCCCCCTCCCTTCATCATCACATTTTAGCCTTATCTGATCTAAAAGGGTGGGGATCATGATCCACAGTAACCACTAAGCCACCTGAGGAGAAGCAGCATGGTCTATGAAAGTCATTTAAGTGCGCAGTAGTGATTATAAGTCAAGCAGGTTATGTCTAGTGCTCTTGTACTTGATGCTGTGAACATTAATAATCTAATTAAAGTATGTTCACCAAGTTCTTCTCCTGCATTATGATTTTTACTTCTCACCACAGAGGTAGCATAGGTATGATTTTTTTTTTTTCTAAATAAAACCGTTTAGGGGATTTCCTACCTCTTTACTGCTTTACTTTCTAGAACAGAAGTTTAGAGATTTTTTTTTTCTATAAATGATTACATGGGTACTTTGAATTTCAAACCAAATTTGTTTTTCTACTGAAGTCAAAAGATGGTCAGATTTCCTTGAACTCTAGCAGTTAAGAACTCAGGGGTACCTCAAAGGAGAAGACTGCAGCTTAGGAAGGGAAGGACTGACCACACCATTCTATTACCCTGCCCTTGGCTGTTATCTGCTACAGGCAGCTGCTGTGAGTTTTGCGCACAATTCACTTGAAGACTACAAAAAAACACACTGAAGTCAGACACAGAACACGTCAACGAAGAGAATGAGTTTGATCTACTGCTGCGTATCTCACTAGGAGTGAAAAAAAAAGGCAGGAAAATAGAGTGGTTTCAGAGAGATTCCCACCCCCACTTTACTGCAGGAAGGAAGCCTGACCCTCAGAGACCCAGAGAGGAAAGCAGCCCTAGATGGATTCTTCCACACAGAGTGCCACCACACACAGAGAAGCAAATTTGCATAGATATACAGCACTTCCTCCTCTTAAAAACTGCTGTGAAGATGTGCTTCTACACCAGGCTAATTGTGGTTGATCTGCCTGTGATTCAAGAATCAGAGAAGAGAGGGATCCTCCAAACAGAACAAAGTATGACATTGTGCTTCCCCAGCCAAGGTCAATGTCCAGAACAGATGTAATCACAGTCCCCAGAAGTATGTGTCCTGTCAAAAAGGGTCTGAAAACTCTACAGCCTTTAAAAAAAAAAATCTAATATTGATCTAATCATCACCTCCACCTCTAGATTTTCCAAATTTGCCAATATTATGTTTTTTATTAAAGTATCCAAACTCCATCCTAAAATAATTTCACCAGGCCTCAGAATGGGATTAATTTCCATCAAAAACTTGGTATTGGTGATAAAATAAATTTCCCACACAGATTCTCTCAGAAGCAGTGACATATTAGATATATGTTCATAAACAGGGAATATATAAGTAGAAATGCTACAAACTGTCAATGTATCATAACCAAATCATAATTTCACTACAATGGGAACTCAAGCTCAGTTTCCCCCTAATTTTCTGGCCTACTTACAGCTTGACCTGAAATCAGATCAGACATCACAACCAGTAATACAAAAAAAAAAATCTGATTTTTTTTTTTTTAGAGATAAGATTTAATTTCTTTAAGTTGTACCTCTTAAAATTCTTCATATTAGACCTTTATGTGTTAAAATATTGAAGACAATATTATAAGTGTAATTTTTCATTATTAAAAAAAGACCTAGAATTGTAGTATGTGATATGAGCAAATTGAGTGATATCTTTTTCCTGAATAATCAAGAATTATCTATTATACATTTCACCCAGAAAATCAGGATATTTTACTTTTGTTTTGATATGACAACTATAACCTTAAGTTAACTTTGGTTAAAATTACCATGTGTTAGGTAACTCAACAGTGTATAAGTGTGGAGGGAATTAGGGAAAAGATGACCAAAAGGGAATCTGAAATATTAATGTAGATTGGGATAACTCTGATATTTTAAATCTGCAAATAAATCCCAAACTTTCATTTCAACCAATTATGCCAATCTTCTTCCTCAATATAGCTGAATTCATAGTTTAAAAAATATAAATAGAAATATATATATTAAGCGTTGGTAGAAAGTTTAAAAACTTGAATCACATGTGTTTTTTTACCAGTATATTTGGGAAATAAATTGTTCCGATTGAATGAATTTTCTAGTTTAATGAGAAAAAAGAAAACTTTTTGTTTTGATCTCTGTAGTGGAAAACTTGGCTGAAAAATACGAGTTTACTATCTTCCCTTAGTAGGAAGAATATGACAACCATAAGTAAATGATTCAGGATCGTAGAATGCTGAGGGTTTTACCTTTTTCCTTTATTAATTCATTCATTTGACAAATATTTATTGAACATCAACTATGTGTCGGGTACTGTTCTGGGTAAAAGCTTTATTTGATGGTCTTTCTACAGGCTATAGAAGAAGTATAGATAACAGGGTTCAATGTGTAAAGATTCCAAGTTATACCATGGAATGTGCTCTTAAAAAATCCTATCAATCAGCTTGTTTTTGGTAATATGGCAATTTTGCCTAAAAGTTTACAATGTCTTTCCTCTGCATGCTCTTAAAATAAAATCTACTTAATTGAAGTTCTGGTTAATCATACTTTTACTGAAGTACAAGATAATCTGTAAAGTAATTACTACAATGTCATGGGAACCAGAGATTGTTTACTTGTGTATGACTGTCAGAATTACACTATGTAACCAGCAGTCTTCACTGCCTACATGAAAAGAAAGCATAGGCAGTGTGACCTAGAAACAGTACAGCCTCAGGATCCAGACAAACCTATAGCCATTTGACTAGGGGGTGAGCTCCTCCCTTTATCCTTAGTGTACTTAACTGAAAAATAAAAATAATGTCCCACCTAATGTTATTCTGAAGATTAGAGAAGATAATTCATTCAACAAATATTCATCACGTGCTTTATCCCGAGTGCTCTGAAGAATCACTATAGGGTCTTAAACAGAAGAATATCCCTCTGGCTGCAATATGGAGAATGAATGAGGATGAAGTAAGATTGGAGGGAGTGAAATCCGTTAGGGACCTGTTATTATTCAGAAACAAGTGTAACTTTCATTGAAGTAGAGGCAGTGAGGAGAAAGAGAATTAAACAGATTTCAGCATTAATAAGAAATTAAGAAAGTAATATTGACAGGAGAGGGTGACAGGCTGCATGTGGATGGTAAGAGTGTAAGGTATAAAGGAACATCTGGATCTCTCACTTGGGTATCTGAGTGGATGGTGTTGCTGTTAACTGGGAGATAGAACATTGGAAAAGCAGCAGATTTTGTGGGAAAGATGACAAATTCTGTTCTAGATAGGTAGAGTTTTCTGAGGTTCCTATTTGGCACCCAACTAGTGATTTACAATATGTGGTTAGAAATACAGGTCTGGAGATAATGCAGGGGAACATGACACAGGATAGAAGCTCAATAATCAGTGGCTGCTACTGAACAGACTTCCCAGCTGGTTGTGCACATCTCTGCTTCCCTCATTGGTCTAGAAACATCCATAGTTCAGGGACCATGAGCTATCTTATAGTGCAGTATAAGCAATTCATCACGTGGAAATTTTTCACAACTACTAGCACTACCTGAAGAACCTGTCTAGATTCTGTCTCAGCCTCTCAGCTGTTGGAACGCTGTTCAAGAAGAGTCACTCTATTGATTCCTTTTTAGTGTTCTATATATTAGTTTTCCACAGTGGTTTCTTAGAATTTCAAACTCCTGAATCTGTATTTCAAGATTTGATTAAAGTATGTATGTACTCTCTCTCATTTTTTTTTTCCATACAGCTATTGAGTGTAACAGGTTGAAGTCATACAGATATACCTGATAGCTGAGGAGGAGTATTCAAGCCAGAGAAAACACAAACAGCTGTTAGAGCTGTTAGAGTTAGAACAGGTTTGGTGCCTTCAAGACCAATGTGGAGTGATGGGACAGAGGTATGAGATGACCCTGGGGAGACAAGCAGGAGTCAGGTCATGCAGGGAATGTGCAAAGATCCAGAGGTAAGAACATCACTTGTTCAGAGAATTGAAATTTCAGAATTCATAAAGAGGTGAAGCTGCAGAAGTATTTGGGGGGAAAGGTTCAGATCAGGAAGGGCCTTTTGGCCACATGAGGAAGTTCTAACTTCATCCTGATACCAATGGGAAATTAGTGAAAGATTATTAGAAAGATCATTTTAGTTGTCACATGGAGAATGGACTGGAGGAGGCAAAAGGAGTGCCAGCCAGGAAGGAGGCTGTTACAAAATGCCAGGTGAGTTATAATGGTGGCCTAATTGATGCCAGGGAAGCAGGGAAAGAAAAGAGTGGTTACATTCAGGGAATACTGACTAGGAATAATTTGCGGACTGGTGACCATCTGGATGTGAGGAGTCAGGAGAGGAAGGAACTAAGCATGACTGTCGCCCAGGTTTCTGGTGGGGACAACAATGGTTGCACCAGTCTACTCTGTCCTGTTTTCTTCCATAGAGCTTTTCTTTTTTTTTTTTTAATTTTATTTATTTATTTTTGGCTGTATTGAGTCTTCGTTTCTGTGCGAGGGCTTTCTCTAGTTGCAGCAAGCGGGGGCCACTCTTTATCGCGGTGCGCGGGCTTCTCACTGTCGCGCCCTCTCTTGTTGTGGAACACAGGCTCCAGACGCACAGGCTCAGTGGCCATGGCTCACGGGCCCAGCCGCTCCGTGGCATGTGGGATCTTCCCAGACCAGGGCTCGAACCCATCTCCCCTACATTGGCAGGCAGACTCTCAACCACTGCACCAGCAGGAAAGCCCAAGAGAGCTTTTCTTAACCTGTGGTTGCCATTGCTCTATTTTTCTCTGCAGTGGTAATCATAAAAATACTTATTTGTCACTGGTTGGTTGATAAGTAAGTTAATACCAAAAAATAAAACGCAGTTCTGCTATTGCTGCTACTTCTTCCACTGATGGAAAAAGTTCTACCTTAACAAGTCAGTGACAACTTGAGGCCTGGAAGGAAGTGAGGGAACAGCAGCTGCTCCATCCTGCAGGGAGGGAAACAGCTCTGGGCCTTCTCGATAGTGATGGTTGTCTCATTTTCAGGGAACTAGCACCAAGGGGACTAAACCTTATGCAATTTAAGTTCCCTACTCCAAAGTATATAGATTCACAATTTCTTTAAAGTGACTATTAAAGTATATTTCTTTCACCATACAACTCTGAAATTCTACAAACTGAGTTGCCGTGTAGAAATACCGGTTCTCGCCAATTCTATGATTTGATTATTTGAAACTCTAAGCATTTCTAATTTCTCACACACTGACCACTAGCCTGAGCCACAACTTTCTGTTTAACAGGTATTTTAAAAGCTATTGTGGCTTACCACAGCACCTTGAAGGGGTTTTTCTATTATACTGAAGCCTGTCGTCTGTTACGTTCAGAACTACCGTTTTTTTTTTAATGTAAAATAGTTTTAAATTCAGTCAACCTGAAGCTCTTGCTTTTAGTTGGTTAGTATTTCTGCTTCAGACAGGATGTATTTCATTTGAAAACAAAAAGGCAGTTAAGAAACTTCCAGGAGTTTATTTCTCTGAGAGCTTTTTAAGAAATGATAAAGATTTATTGCTTTTTTCCTAAGAACACAGAATAGTTTTTAGTAAATGCTATAAAGAAAATGTGCATAATTTTAAGAAAACACAGTATTTTAGGCTCTATTTGCTAATAACTGATGGTATTTGATAACTTTTAGTGAGGAAGGAAAATACTAGGGGAAGTACTTCATGTGAGCCAAGAGATAGGAACAAGTATATTAAATTAGGCGTCTTCCCTGCACAAAAGCATTTTAAGGAATACAAAATAAATGTTTTTAAAGACACAACCTAGTTGGAATGCAGTCCTTTGTTTGTTTATTCAGTTGTAGGATAAAAACTATGAAAAACTCATTTAAGTCCAAGAGGCTGTGTATTTTATTTATTTAACTCTATGAAGGATGAGAGTGATGCTGAAACCAGAAAAACAAGTTTTTCTTCTGTGCATCTCATGTCTCCCATTTTTTATTAAGTAGTTTCCATGATGGAAATAGCACATGTTCCATGCTCTCATTTCACTGACACACAGAGTCGATATGTAACAGGTTAGCCTTGCCATTATTAATACTTTTTGCACTTTAAGCATTTTCTCTACGTGATAGTACTTTGAATGTTTGGTGTTTTGTTTTGTTTTGTTTTGTTTTCAATTTGGGAATATAAAGCAAAACCCTGATGTACTTTACTTCCACTGACAGCAAATATTTTGCTTTTAGAATCCTTTTACTTTTTTTTAAATTAATTAATTTATTTTTTGGCGGCGTTGGGTCTTTGTTGCTGCGCCTGGGCTTTTCTCTCAAGTTGCGGCGAGCAGGGGCTACTCTTCGTTGCGGTGCACGGGCTTCTCATTGCTGTGGCTTCTCTTGTTGCAGAGCACGGGCTCTAGGTGTGTGAGCTTCAGTAGTTGTAGCATGCGGACTCAGTAGTTGTGGCTCATGGGCTCTAGAGCGCAGGCTCAGTAGTTGTGGCGCACGGGCTTAGTTGCTCCACGGCATATGGGATCTTCCCGGACCAGGGCTCAAACACGTGTCCCCTGCCTTGGCAGGTGGATTCTTAACCACTGTGCCACCAGGGAAGTCCCTATAATCATTTTACTTTTTATCTCTGCTGAGTTGCATTGGAATAGAAAATTTTACATTTGCTAAAGTAACAGAGTTATTTTAAATATCAAAAATGTTGAGTTCTTTATTTGGCAAAGAAATCCTTCAAAGTGTGCAGTAACTAGGACTCAGTTTAAATATATTATGTTATTTATATCTTCCATATCATTTGGCTTTGTCTCCAGAGGATCCGACATTAGGAAATTTCATGTGCCCTTAAAGTATCTCATCATAAAGAAATAACTGATAGTCAAGATGATTTCCTCCATTTTAGTTTTTATCATTAAAGTATATGTTAAAGTGCCGTATATTAATAATTACCCTTCTTACTTTCTTTATAACCTTTGATTTTGGTAATACACAGCAGAGACTAGATATCTATCTCCCTGTTAGAAGCACTGCATATGGGATCCCCTGTACTGAAAAGTAGGTTGTACTAGGTGACCTTTCCTAACATTCTGCAATAACAACGAGATTATAAGGTTTTCATATATTATTTTATCTTCCTAACATTCCTCTGAAGTAGAGGAGCAAGTACACTTTCTCTCATATTATAGCTGAAGAAAAGAGCTATAACTTCCCCCAAATCATATTCCTTGTAGATCTGGAACCTAAGCCTTGGTCTTCTTTCTCTCCTTACAGAATAACCAAAATAGCTTATAAACAACTAGTCTTTCTATTATCTGAATCTTCTTAGATGAACTCTCACTTCCTAAACTCTTGTTTTTTTTTTTTTTTCCTACTAGCAATGCTATTTCTATAATAATGCTCATAGAGTTATGAAGTTGAGCTAATCATCTGACTATAGATGAACCATCGAAGCAAGTCAGTGGAAAAATATAAAAGATGATAGAATTTAATCTTCAACTTAAAATCTGCATGGTTAATCATGCGAGTAAATGATTTATCACATTTATTTGTGAGCACTGAATTAAATCCTCATGACAGTTAACATCATACATCCTTTTGATAGAACAGCATTACATTTTAGAGTTCTTTACCAAAAATTTGAAATTGAAACATGTAAAAAGGGATTTCTAGGATCAAATGAGCAGTGAGGGCATCAAAACGCATTGTAGGATGCTGGTTAAATGAGTTTTGGGCATAATTTTACAAATATAAACTATTTGGGAAACTGTAAGTTCTTTGTAATAAAATCCATTATCTTTCAAAACTTAAACATTATAATAACAAAACAGCAGTGCTGTTCTAAGTAGAACTTGCCTTCTTAGGAATTAGTTGTTTTACTATCCCAGAGATATATCTGGAACAGGGTCTAGTTCACAATAACTATTCAATAAATATTTTTTGAATGAATAAATAAATGAGTCTCAAGTTCTGGAGAGAAGCAGGGAATGCAGACACAGATTTGAGGATTGCAGCTAAAATGGAGGGAACTGAATTCATGCCAGATGCATGAAAGAAGAGTGTGTAGATGGAGTTCTCAAGAAGGCACATAGATAAGAAATTTGAATTTCCATAGGAAGAGATTAAATTATTCTTATGATTATACCATGTCATCTATGATTGGAGTTCAGTAAGGTAGTCAGAAGAAAATAAATATATAAAAATCAATAACTGTCAGACACAAATTATTCCAAAATAATTTAGAAAATGTAAATGAAATTGTGTTATTGATAATAGCATACATATATAAATTAGTTTCACAAAAATATGCAGGATTTACATGAAAAAATTATAAATCTCCATTAAAAGACACAAAAGAAAATTTAAGTAATGGAGAGCTAACCCCAAATTAAATAATAAACCTTGCAATCAACATTCTAACAGCCCACTATGCACGTATTAGAATAGCCAAAATCCAAAACACCAACACCACCAAATGCTGGCAAGGATACAGAATGCCAAGAACTCTCATTTATTGCTGGTGGAAATGCAAGATGGAATAGCCCCTTTGGAAGAGAGTTTGGCAGTTTCTTACAAAACTAAATAATTTCTTACCATATGATCCAGCAATTGAACTCCTTGGTACTTACCCAAAGGAGTTGAAAACTAATGTCCACACAAAAACCTGTACACAGATGTTTATGACAGCTTTATCCATAATTGTTAAAACTTGGAAATAACCAAGATGTCCTTCAGGAGGTGAATGGATAAATAAACTGCTGTACATCAGACAACTGAATACTATTCAGCGATAAAAGGAAATGAGCTATTAAACCATGAAAAGACTTGGAGGAAACTTAAATGTACAACACCAAGTGAAAGAAGCCAATCTGTAAGGACTACAGACTATATTATTTCAATAGTATGATATTCTGGAAAAAGTAAAACTGCAGAGACAGTGAAAAGATCAGTGGTTGTTCAGGGGTTGTGGGGAAGGGGATGAACAGGCAGAGCACAAAAGATTTTTAGGTCAGTGAACTATTCTGTATGATACTGTAGTGGTGAATATATGTCATATATATACATATATATATGATCTCATTTGGGTCAAAAATATGTATGCACAGGTGTGACTTGAAAAGAGACAGAATTGATTCTCTCTGAGCGGTGAGATTACAGATGAGCAGGAAAGGGTACTTATACTCGCTGCTTCACATACTTCCACACTCTACACTGCATAAACTGTATAACTTAAAAGATAACTAGGGAATTCCCTGGTGGCGCAGTGGTTAAGAATCCACCTGCCAATGCAGGGGACATGGGTTCGAGCCCTGGTCCAGGAGGATCCCACATGCCACAGAGCAACTAAGCCCGTGCTCTGCAACTACTGAGGCCGTGAGCCACAACTACTGAAGCCCACGTGCCACAATTACTGAAGCCCATGCATCTAGAAGCCCGAGCTCCACAGTGAGAGGCCCCCGCTCGCCACAACTAGAGAAGGCCCGCGCGCAGCAGAGAAGACCCGACGCAGCCAAAAATCAATCAATAAATAAATTTATTTTAAAAAAATAACTAAAATGACCTTGGGAACGTTATCTACATAATCATGACAATCTGATATGAGATAGATAGGTGCTAGACGGAATAACAAAGTATAAAGTACTAAAAGGTTGATAACGCAGGCAAAGCCAGACATAAAAATTCAGATTATGAGCTCAGGTTTTGCCATTCCCCAGTTCACAATAACAAAAATGGTAAAGTCTAAGGAACACAGTCCAATGCTGATGATGACAACTATACCAGTGATCTCCACTTAGTTGTGGCCTGTGATATGCCAAGTGTTGTGCCAGATGCTTTACGTATTTTACCTAATTTAATCGTCACAATCCTTTCAGGCTTTATAAATGAGGAAACTGAAGTTAAGACAATATAAGTATTTTGCTCAAAGCCACAATGTTCATAAGTGCCAGAGCCAGAATTAAAGTTGAAGGTAATCAGACTCTAAAGTCCATGTTCTTTTCCTTACAACAGCTGTACTGCCTCTCAGTAAAACAGAAATAGAAGGATACATCAATTAAAAAAACACATCTTGAAAGAAAATTTGATTTCTAATAGTAAGAAATTTAGTGTATCTGAATGAGTGGTATTTAAGTTTAACTGTAACAAGCATAGCAAACTCATCTCTATCATGTAATTCAGCCATGGAATAGAATTCTCCATGTTTCTACTTGAGCTTCACAGCGACTCTTTTCAGTAATCTGGCCTCCAGCCCAATGTATCATTTTGCATCAGTAAAGGGCTCTGGACTGGAAAAAAAAAGAATTATCCTTCCCTGCATGCATGTGAGAAGATTACATATTTGCACTCCTCATTTCTCCATAAGAACTAATCCAAACTTAATTTCTGCCAAGCTTCTGAACATCTACATAAACGATAGGTTTGTTACCACTTACTACTGGATTCAGCGGATTACATGCAAAATGTGCAAAGACATGATTAAAAATCTTTGATCTTTTAATCAAAAGAGTAAGCAATATTAATTCATTTTGGCAAGTGTGATACATATACTTTATTGTAATGCTATTTTGCATTTGAGATTACCACGCTAAAATTATTCTTCATTAATGAAGGTTTGTTGCTATGTAATTTCATTGTGGCTCTAGGCAATAATACCCTTTCTAGAGCATTGGATAAATTTGGTGTGAACTTATTTTATAAAATAATCATATTCTTTATAAAATATAAATTTTACCATCATGATATTTGATTCTGTAAAGCTTGTAGACAGAAATATCACTGAGAACTATGTAAATGGGAAGAGTGAAAAATCTTCAAATTGAATAAGAAATAATCTTCAAATTCAAAAGACCACTGTATTTCTGTTAGTATTAACTTTGTGAAGCAAGAACAAAAAAGCCTCCCAAATCTTATTGCTGTCCCACTTTAATAATGAAGATAGATTTATATATAAATAATTATAACACAAAGAAGGATGCACATTAATGCTGCAACAAAAGAAGAAGCGGCATGCTAATTATTCCTAGAAGGATTCTGGAAGACTTCATGGAAAAGATATAATTTCAATTAATCTTTAACAAATGGGCAAGATCAGGAAGTGGAGAGGAAAGGAGAGGGCTGGAGTAGTATATAAAAGGCATAGAGTCTTGATTGCTCGTCTAAATGCTGAATCTTTATTCTGTGATAAATAAAAAGCTACCGGATTTTTGAGCTCAAAAGTAATATGATCAGAGCTATGAGGAGTACTCGGGGGAACTGTGAATGGGACATAAAATTAAAAGAAAATTATGGTGGCAAAACCAGTGGTGAAGTACTTTAGTGATTGGTCTGTCTGTCTGTCCCCCCAGAGAGTTGTCATGAGCATCTCCAGGCCAGACACCATGTTTTCCACAACGCTATACTCCCCAAGCCACACATATATAACAAGTGCTGCTGAATGCATGGATGAAAGGTAATTGGTTCTTGTACTATGCAAACTGCCGTGGGAATGAAAAAACATGCAACAGAGACAGTATAACTGAGGTGGTGACATTGTAAAGAGATGTTATCTGGCTGGATGTAGATCCTGAGGGAGACAAAGAAATAAAATCGTTACTCAATTTACCCTGATAAAAATTTACTGAGCACTTACTCTGTGCCAGGGTGCTGTAGATATTAAATATATAAATATGAATTAATATCTGGTCCCTACTATCAAAAAACTAGGGGTGACATTAAGTGAACAGATAAATAATAATACAGAAAAATAAATAATACAGAATAATTTTGTGTATATATATATATATGTAATAATGTGTGTACAAAGTTCACAAGTAACAAAGAAAAGTAATTTATTTTTCTCTGCAGAGAATGAGGGAAGACTCCATTGAGCAAATGGTGGTTGAGTAGGACTTTGGAGAATAAATAGGAGTTTTCAAGGTAAGGAAGCGCAGGAGCCCATCTCACACAGAGGAATTAACATTTTTAAGTATGTGGAGGTCTCAAAAAACTTCTCTCGTGTGTGTGTATATTTGTATGTGTGCGTATGTGTATAAGTATTTTGGTATTGCAAAAGCATAAATTGCAACATGGAACTGAGAACTAACGGGAAATGAGATTGGAGAGCTGGGTAGGGGATAAAAAGTCTCTGCATTGCAAGCTAAAGAGAATGAACTTTATTCTGTGCGTAGATAATAGTCAGTGAAGGTTACTAAGCTCTGTAGCAGCTGGTAGATCTACCCATCAGTAAAGGGCAAATGGGGAGCACGTTGATGAAAGCTTGGTGAATGGATAGGGAGGGAGGAGGAGGGCAGTGTGGGTGTGAGGATAGAATGGTAATGGCAAAGATTCTATTGCAACAGGTCGATTGAAAGACCGTGAAGTCCAACTAAGACAGTGATAATAGAGAAAGGAGAGAGAGAATGAATAAAGAGATATTTAGTTGATAAAATTGGACAAATTCAGTGACACGGGATGTGAAACAACCAACTCCAAGGTTTTCTGATTGAACTACTAGGTTGAGAGTTGTGCCACCAAATGAAGATTCGGTTTGGTATAAGCAGAGTCTGAAGCATCTGCGGCATACCCAAGGGAATGTTTCTGTAGACAGTGAAATTTATGTCTATGACTTAGGGGAAATGTTAGTGCTAGTGCTCAAGTTACACCCTTGGAAGCAAGGTGACATTATTTTTTTTGTTGTTGTTGCTGTTCTTTTAACATCTTTATTGGAGTATAATTGCTTTACAATGGTGTGTTAGTTTCTGCTGTATAACAAAGTGAATCAGTTTTACATATACATATGTCCCCATATCTCTTCCCTCTTGCATCTCCCTCCCTCCCACCCTCCCAATTCCACCCCTCTAGGTGGTCACAAAGCACCGAGCTGATCTTCCTGTGCTATGTGGCTGCTTCCCACTAGCTATTTTATGTTTCATAGTGTATATATGTCCATGCCACTCTCTCACTTTGTCCCAGCTTACCCTTCCCCCCCCA
>NW_020837957.1:35962963-35963528 GCF_003676395.1 Aethalodelphis obliquidens | reverse complement strand
GATTCCATATATATGTGTTAGCATATGGTATTTGTTTTCCTCTTTTTGACTTACTTCACTTTGTATGACACACGCTAGGTCCATCCACCTCCTTACAAATAACTCAATTTCGTTTCTTTTTATGACTGACTAATATTCCATTGTATATATGTGCAACATCTTCTTTATTGATTCATCTGTTGATGGACACTTAGGTTGCTTCCATGTCCTGGCTATTGTAAATAGAGCTGCAATGAACATTGTGGTACATGACTCTTTTTGAATTATGGTTTTCTCAGGGTATATGCCCAGTAGTGGGACTGCTGGGTTGTACGGTAGTTCTATTATTAGTTTTTTAAGGAACCTCCATACTGTTCTCCATAGTGGCTGTATCAATTTAAACTGCCACCAACAGTGCAAGAGGGTTCCCTTTTCTCTACACCTTTTCCAGCATTTATTGTTTGTAGATTTTTTGATGATGGTCATTCTGACTGGTGTGAGATATCTCATTGTAGTTTTGATTTGCATTTCTCTAATGATTAGTGATGTTGAGCATTCTTTCATGTGTTTGTTGGCAGTCTGTATA
>NW_020837957.1:35961364-35962863 GCF_003676395.1 Aethalodelphis obliquidens | reverse complement strand
TCATGTGTTTGTTGGCAATCTGTATATCTTCTTTGGAGAAATGTCTATTTAGGTCTTCTGCCCATTTTTGGATTGGGTTGTTTGTTTTTTTAATATTGAGCTACATGAGCTGCTTGTAAATTTTGGAGATTAATCCTCTGTCAGCTGCTTCATTTGCAAATATTTTCTCCCATTCTGAGGGTTGTCTTTTCGTCTTGTTTATGGTTTCCTTTGTTGTGCAAAAGCTTTTAAGTTTCATTAGGTCTCATTTGTTTATTTATGTTTTTATTTCCATTTCTCTAGGAGGTGGGTCAAAAAGGATCCTGCTCTGATTTATGTCATAGAGTGTCCTATGTTTTCCTCTAAGAGTTTGATAGTGTCTGGCCTTACATTTTGGTCTTTCATCTATTTTGAGTTTATTTTTGTGTATGGTGTTAGGGAGTGTTCTAATTTCATTCTTTTACATGTAGCTGTCCAGTTTTCCCAGCACCACTTATTGAAGAGGCTGTCTTTTCTCCACTGTATATTCTTGCCTCCTTTATCAAAGATAAGGTGACCATATGTGTGTGGGTTTATCTCTGGGCTTTCTATCCTGTTCCATTGATCTATATTTCTGTTTCTGTGCCAGTGTCTTTATATCTTAAACTCTATTTTGTCTGATATAAGTATTGCTACTCTAGGTTTCTTTTGACTTCCATTTGCATGGAATACATTTTTCCATCCCCTCGCTTTCAGTCTGTAGATCTGAACTGAATCTCCTGTAGGCAGCATATATATGGGTCTTGTTTTTGTATTCATTCAGCCAGTCTATGTGTTTTGGTTGGAGCATTTAGTACATTTATTTAAGGTAATTACTGATATGTGTTCTTATTGACATTTTGTTAATTGGTTTGGATTTGTTTTTCTGGGTCTTTTTCCTTTTCTTCTTTTGTTCTCTTCTCTTGTGATTTGATGACTACCTTTAGTGTTATGTTTGGACTTCTTTCTCTTTTTTGTGCGTATATCTATTATAGATTTTTGGTTTGTGGTTATCATGAGGTTTTTATACAGCAATCTATAAATAAATATTTTTATTTCAGTTATTGTATTCTTCAATTCTGTTTGGTTGTTCTTTATATTTTCTAATTCTTTGTTAAAAATCTCTAACTTCTCACTCTGTGCATCCATTTTCTTCTTGAGTTCCTTGATAATCATTATGAGTATTACTCTAAACTCTTTCTCAGATAGATTGCCTGTCTCCACTTCACTTAGTTCATCTTCTGGGGTTTTATCTTTTTCTTTTGTCTGGAACATATTCCTCTGCCACCTTATTTTGTCCAAGTTGCTATTTGTATTTTTGTGTATATGGTATATTAGTTATGTTTCTAACCTTGGAGCAGTGGCCCTCTGTAGGAGGCGTCCTATGGGTCCCAGCAGTGCATTCCCCTCTTGTTACCCAAGCTGTATTCTCTAGGTGTTCCCCCTAAGAGGGCTGCTTGGGTCCTTCTGTTGAGGCAGGCTATGTGGGCAGTCTGGTAGGC
>NW_020837957.1:35884579-35960964 GCF_003676395.1 Aethalodelphis obliquidens | reverse complement strand
TTTTTTTTTTTTTTTTTAGATTCCATATATATGTGTTAGCATATGGTATTTGTTTTCCTCTTTTTGACTTACTTCACTTTGTATGACACACGCTAGGTCCATCCACCTCCTTACAAATAACTCAATTTCGTTTCTTTTTATGACTGACTAATATTCCATTGTATATATGTGCAACATCTTCTTTATTGATTCATCTGTTGATGGACACTTAGGTTGCTTCCATGTCCTGGCTATTGTAAATAGAGCTGCAATGAACATTGTGGTACATGACTCTTTTTGAATTATGGTTTTCTCAGGGTATATGCCCAGTAGTGGGACTGCTGGGTTGTACGGTAGTTCTATTATTAGTTTTTTAAGGAACCTCCATACTGTTCTCCATAGTGGCTGTATCAATTTAAACTGCCACCAACAGTGCAAGAGGGTTCCCTTTTCTCTACACCTTTTCCAGCATTTATTGTTTGTAGATTTTTTGATGATGGTCATTCTGACTGGTGTGAGATATCTCATTGTAGTTTTGATTTGCATTTCTCTAATGATTAGTGATGTTGAGCATTCTTTCATGTGTTTGTTGGCAGTCTGTATATCTTCTTTGGAGAAATGTCTATTGAGGTCTTCTGCCCATTTTTGGATTGGGTTGTTTGTTTTTTTAATATTGAGCTACATGAGCTGCTTGTAAATTTTGGAGATTAATCCTCTGTCAGCTGCTTCATTTGCAAATATTTTCTCCCATTCTGAGGGTTGTCTTTTCGTCTTGTTTATGGTTTCCTTTGTTGTGCAAAAGCTTTTAAGTTTCATTAGGTCTCATTTGTTTATTTATGTTTTTATTTCCATTTCTCTAGGAGGTGGGTCAAAAAGGATCCTGCTCTGATTTATGTCATAGAGTGTCCTATGTTTTCCTCTAAGAGTTTGATAGTGTCTGGCCTTACATTTTGGTCTTTCATCTATTTTGAGTTTATTTTTGTGTATGGTGTTAGGGAGTGTTCTAATTTCATTCTTTTACATGTAGCTGTCCAGTTTTCCCAGCACCACTTATTGAAGAGGCTGTCTTTTCTCCACTGTATATTCTTGCCTCCTTTATCAAAGATAAGGTGACCATATGTGTGTGGGTTTATCTCTGGGCTTTCTATCCTGTTCCATTGATCTATATTTCTGTTTTTGTGCCAGTACCATACTGTCTTGATTACTATAGCTTTGTACTATAGTCTGAAGTCAGGGGGCCTGATTCCTCCAGCTCCATTTTTCTTTCTCAAGATTACTTTGGCTATTCAGGGTCTTTTGTGTTTCCATATAAATTGTGAATTTTTTTGTTCTAGTTCTGTGAAAAATGCCAGTGGTAGTTTGATAGGGATTGCATTGAATGTGTAGATTGCTTTGGATAGTAGAGTCATTTTCACAATGTTGATTCTTCTAATCCAAGAACATGGTATATCTCTCCATCTATTTATATCATCTTTAATTTCTTTCATCAGTGTCTTATAATTTTCTACATACAGGTCTTTTGTCTCCTTAGGTAGGTTTATTCCTAGATATTTTATTCATTTTATTGCAATGGTAAACGGGAGTGTTTTCTTAATTTCACTTTCAGATTTTTTATCATTAGTGTATAGCATTGCAAGAGATTTCTGTGCATTAATTTTGTATCCTGCTGTTTTTCCAAATTCACTGATTAGCTCTAGTAGTTTTCTGGTAGCATCTTTAGGATTCTCTATGTATAGTATCATGTCATCTGCAAACAGTGACAGCTTTGCTTCTTCTTTTCCGATTTTGATTCCTTTCATTTCTTTTTCTTCTCTGATTACTGTGGCTAAAACTTCCAAAATTATGTTGAATAATACTGCTGCGAGTGGGCAACCTTGTCTTGTTCCTGATCTTAGTGGAAATGGTTTCAGTTTTTCACCATTGAGGATGACGTTAGCTGCGGGTTTGTCATATATGGCCTTTATTATGTTGAGGAAAGTTCCCTCTATGTTTACTTTCTGCAGGGTTTTTATCATAAATGGGTGTTGAATTTTGTCAAAAGCTTTCTCTGCGTCTATTGAGATGATCATATGGTTATTCTCCTTCAATTTGTTAATACAGTGTATCGCATTGATTGATTTGTGTATATTAAAGAAAACTTGCATTCCTGGGATAAACCCCACTTGATCATGGTGTATGATCCTTTTAATGTGCTGTTGGATTCTGTTTCCTAGTATTTTGTCAAGGATTTTTGCATCTATGTTCATCAGTGATATTGGCGTGTAGTTTTCTTCTTTTGTGACATCTTTGTCTGGGTTTGGTATTAGGGTGATGGTGGCCTCATAGGATGAGTTTGGGAGTGTTCCACACTCTGTTATATTTTGAAAGAGTGTGAGAAGGATAGGTGTTAGGTCTTCTCTAAATGTTTGATAGAATTCGCCTGTAAAGCCATCTGGTCCTGGGCTTTTGTTTGTTGGAAGATTTTTAATCACAGTTTCAATTTCAGTGCTTGTGATTGGTCTGTTCATATTTTCTATTTCTTCCTGGTTTAGTCTCGGAAGGTTGTGGATTTCTCAGAATTTGTCCATTTCTTCCAGGTTGTCCATTTTATTGGCATATAGTTGCTTGTAGTAATCTCTCATGATCCTTTGTATTTCTACAGTGTCAGTTGTTACTTATTTTTCATTTCTAATTCTATTGATTTGAGTCTTCTCTCTTGTTTTCTTGATGAGTCTCACTAATGGTTTATGAATTTTGTTTATCTTCTCAACGAACCAGCTTTTAGTTTTATTGATCTTTGCTATTGTTTCCTTCATTTCATTTTCTTTTATTTCTGATTTGATCTTTATGATTTCTTTCCTTCTGCTAACTTTGGGGTTTTTTTTTTTTATTCTTTCTCTAATTGCTTTAGGTGTAAGGTTAGGTTGTTTATTTGAGATGATTCTTGTTTCGCAATGTAGGATTGTATTGCTATAAACTTCCCTCTTAGAACTGCTTTTGCTGCATCCCATAGGTTTTGGGTCGTTGTGTTTTCATTGTCATTTGTTTCTAGGTATTTTTTGATTTCCTTTTTAATTTTTTCAGTGATCTCTTGGTTATTAAGTAGTGTGTTGTTTAGCCTCCATGTCTTTGTATTTTTTACAGATTTTTTTTCCTGTAATTGATATCTAGTGTCATAGTTTTGTGGTCGGAAAAGATACTTGACATGATTTCAATTTTCTTAAATTTACCAAGGTTTGATTTGTGACCCAAGATATGATCTATCCTGGAGAATGTTCCATGAGCACTTGAGAAGAATGTGTATCCTGTTGTTTTTGGATGGAATGTCCTATAAATATCAATTAAGTCCGTCTTGTTTAATGTATCATTTAAAGCTTGTGTTTCCTTATTTATTTTCATTTTGGATGATCTGTCCATTGGTAAAAGTCCCCTACTATGATTGTGTTACTGTCGATTTCCCCTTTTATGGCTGTTAGTATTTGCCTTATGTATTGAGGTGCTCCTATGTTGGGTGCATAAATATTTACAATTGTTATATCTTTTTCTTGGATTGATCCCTGGATCATTATGTAGTATCCTTCTTTGTCTCTTGTAATTGTCCCTATTTTAAAGCTATTTTGTCTGATATGAGAATTGCTACTCCAGTTTTCTTTTGATTTCCATTTGCATGAAATATCTTTTTCTATCCCCTCACTTTCAGTCTGTATGTGTCCCTAGGTTTGAACTGGGTCTCTTGTAGACAGCATATATGGGTCTTGTTTTTGTATCCATTCAGCCAGTCTATGTCTTTTGGTTGGAGCATTTAATCCATTTATATTTAAGGTAATTATCAATATATATGTTTCTGTTACCATTTTCTTAATTGTTTTGGGTTTGTTATTTTAGGTCTTTTCCTTCTCTTGTGTTTCCTGCCTGGAGAAGTTCGTTTAGTATTTGTGGTAAAGCTGGTTTGGTGGTGCTGAATTCTCTTACCTTTTGCTTGTCTGTAAAGGTTTTAATTTCTCCGTCAAATCTGAATGAGATCCTTGCTGGGTCTTGTAATCTTGGTTGTAAGTTTTTCTCCTTCATCACTTTAAATATGTCCTGCCAATCCCTTCTGGCTTGAAGAGTTTCTGCTGAAAGTTCAGCAGTTAACCTTATGGGGCTTCCCTTGTGTGTTATTTGTTGTTTTTCCCTTGCTGCTTTTAATATGTTCTCTTTATATTTAATTTTCAGTAGTTTCATTAATATGTGTCTTGGTGTGTTTCTCATTGGATTTATCCTGTATGGGACTCTCTGGGCTTCCTGGACTTGATTAATTATTTCCTTTCCCATATTAGGGAAGTTTTCAACTATAATCTCTTCTAATATTTTCTCAGTCCCTTTCATTTTCTCTTCTTCTTCTGGGACCCCTATAATTCGAATGTTGGTGTGTTTAATGGTGTCCCAGAGGTCTCTGAGACTGTTCTCAATTCTTTTCATTCCTTTTTCTTTATTCTGCTCTGCAATAGTTATTTCCACTATTTTATCTTCCAGGTTATGTATCCGTTATTCTGCCTCAGTTATTCTGCTATTGATCCCTTCTAGAGAATGTTTAATTTCATTTATTGTGTTGTTCATCACTGTTTGTTTCCTCTTTAGTTCTTCTAGGTCCTTGTTAAACGTTTCTTATATTTTCTCCATTCTATTTCCAACATTTTGGATCATCTTTACTATCATTATTCTGAATTCTTTTTCAGGTAGACTGCCTATTTCCTTTTCATTTGTTAAGTCTGGTGGGTTTTTATCTTGCTCCTTCATCTGCTGTGTGTTTTTCTGTCTTCTCATTTTGCTTATCTTACTGTGTTTGGGGTCTCCTTCTTGCAGGCTGCTGGTTCATAGTTCCTGTTGTTTTTGGTGTGTGTCTCCAGTGGCTAAGGTTGGTTCAGTGGGTTGTGTAGGCTTCCTGGTGGAGGGGACTAGTGCCTGTGTTTTAGTGGATGAGGCTGGTCTTGTCTTTCTGGTGGGCAGGTCCACGTCTGGTGGTGTCTTTGGGGGTGTCTGTGGCCTTATTATGATTTTAGGCAGTCTCTCTGCTAATGGATGGGGTTGTGTTCCTGTCTTGCTGGTTGTTGGACATAGGGTGTCCAGCACTGTAGCTTGCTGGTCGTTGAGTGGAGCTGGGTCTTGGCATTGAGATGGAGATCTCTGGGAGTTTTTCGCCGTTTGATATTACATGGAGCTGGGAGGTCTCTTGTGGACCAGTGTCCTGAACTTGGCTATTCCACCTCAGAGGCACAGCCCTGATGCCTGGCTGGAGCAACAAGAGCCTGTCATCCACACAGATCAGAATAAAAGGGAGAAAAAAAGAAAGAAAGAAGATAAAATAAAGTAAAATTAAAGTTATTAAAATAAAAATAATTTTAAAAAATTTTAAGTAATAAAAAAAGAAAGAAAGAAAGAAGATAGTAACCAAACTGAAAAACAAATCCACCAATGATAACAAGTGCTAAAAACTATACTAAATATATATATATATATATAGAGAGAGAGATAGAACCCGAGGACAAATGGTAAAAGCAAAGCTATACAGACAAGATCTCACACAGAAGCATACACATACACACTCACAAAAAGAGGAAAAGGGGAAAACATCATAAATCTTGCTGTCAAAGTCCACCTCCTCAATTTGGGATGACTCGTTGTCTATTCATGTATTCCACAGATGCAGGGTACATCAAGTTGATTGTGGAGCTTTAATCCGCTGCTCCTGAGGCTGCTGGGAGAGATTTCCCTTTCTCTTCTTTGTTCTCACAGCTCCCAGGGGCTCAGCTTTGGATTTGGCCCCGCCTGTGCGTGTAGGTCGCTGGAGTGCGTCTGTTCTTCGCTCAGACAGAACGGGGTTAAAGGAGCCGCTGCTTCAGGGGCTCTGGCTCACTCAGGCCGGGGGGAGGGAGGGGCACGGAGTGCGGGACGGGCCTGCGGCGGCAGAGGCCTGTGTGACGTTGCACCAGCCTGAGGCGCGCCGTGCGTTCTCCCGGAGAAGTTGTCCCTGGATCCTGGGACCCTGGCAGTGACGGGCTGCACAGGCTCCCCGGAAGGGGGGTGTGGATAGTGACCTGTGCTCATACACAGGCTTCTTGGTGGCGGCAGCAGCAGCAGCAGCCTTAGTGTCTCATGCCTGTCTGTGGAGTCCGTGCTGATAGCCGCGGCTCGCGCCCATCTCTGGAGCTCCTTTAAGCAGCGTTCTTAATCCCCTCTCCTCGCGCACCAGGAAACAAAAAGGGAAGAAAAAGTCTCTTGCCTCTTAGGCAGGTGCAGACTTTTTCCCGGACTCCCTCCGGGCTAGCCGTGGTGCACTAAGCCCCTGTAGGCTGTGTTCAGGCCACCAACCCCAGTCCTCTCCCTGCGCTGCGACTGAAGCCCGAGCCTCAGCTCCCAGCCCCGCCCGCCCTGACGGGTGAGCGGACAAGCCTCTTGGGCTGGTGAGTGCCGATCGGCACCGATCCTCTGTGCGAGAATCTCTCCGCTTTGCCCTCTGCACCCCTGTTGCTGTCCTCTCCTCCGTGGCTCCGAAGCTTCCCCCCTCTGCCACCCTCAGTCTCCACCCGCGAAGGGGCTTCCTAGTGTGTGGAAGCCTTTTCTCCTTCACAGCTTCCTCCCACTGGTGCAGGTCCCATCCCTATTCTTTTGTCTCTGTTTATTCTTTTTTCTTTTGCCCTACCGAGGTACGTGGGGACTTTCTTGCCTTTGGGGAGGTCTGAGGTCTTCTGCCAGCATTCAGTAGGTGTTCTGTAGGAGTTGTTCCACATGTAGATGTATTTCTGATGTATTTGTGGGGAGGAATGTGATCTCCACGTCTTACTCTTCCGCCATCTTGAAGCTCTTCTCAGGGTGACATTATTAACCAAGGTAGGGAATACAGTTTAGAGATACACAACAGTTAACAATGAAAATTATATATATATTTTTGCTGTTGCATTTGATTAGCTGGTGGAATAACCATGTGGATATGTCCATAAGGAGTTTAGAAGTATGATACTTCCATACTGTGAAATACTATGCAGACTTTTAAAGGATTAGATAGCTCCATATGCATCAATTAGAAAAGATATTCATGGTTTATTATAAAGAAAAAATACAAGTTGTAGAACAATGTTTCACGTGATCCAACTTTCATAACAAAATATATATGTAAATGCTATATGTATGAATATATTATATACATATGTGTAAAAGCAAATAACACATATACATACTTATAGACATATATACAGAAAAAAATATATGGGAGGGGGGAAGACAACTAATCTTTTACTGGATATCCACTGTGTTCTTTGTATTGTTATAATGCACATTTATTGCTTCTGTTTTAAGTTCTTTTTAGAGTAAAAAAAAAGCTGTGGAAAAAAATAAGATTGTCAAGTGAACGTATAGAGGGAGGAAAGAAAAGGACCAAAGGCAGGAACCTGAGAAATACTCTAAGCATAAATATAATTTGAGAGTCAGATAGAAAGGGGAAAAAGAGGAATGAAAGATACCTGAGGGTTAACAGTTAAGAGAAGAGTGCTTAGCTAGGAGGTGCTGAAGACTTCAAAAGAACATGCATAGAATGATGACCTAAAAGTGGCAAATGGGGTTGGGAGATTGGCAAGTTTTGATTAAGCAGGGTTTTTTTTAATATAAATTTATTTATTTACTTACTTATTTTTGGCTGAGTTGGGTCTTCATTGCAGCGCACGCTTTCTCTAGTTGTGGTGAGCGGGGGCTACTCTTCGTTGCGGTGCGCGGGCTTCTCATTGTGGTGGCTTCTCTTGTTGTGGAGCACGGGCTCTAGGCTCCTGGGCTTCAGTAGTTGTGGTGCATGGGCTCAGTAGTTGTGACTTGCGGGTTCTAGAGCTCAGGCTCAGCAGTGTGGCATACAGGCTTAGTTGCTCCGTAGCATGTGGGATCTTCCCGGGCCAGGGCTCGAACCCATGTCCCCTGCATTGGCAGGCGGATTCTTAACCACTGCACCACCAGGGAAGCCCTAAGCAGTTTTTTGAGAGCAGAGTTGGACTGCATTTGGTGAAGCATGAGATTAAAATGAGGACACAGAGGTAGCAGTGCAGTTAGTTACCAAGGAGAGTGTCTCAGGCAAAGGGAAACTAGAACATGCTTGTCATTGAAGGCTAGAGAGGCAGTGTTCTTAGGTTGAAAACACAAAAGGGAGAGAGAGTAACTGTGCTATTTCATCAGATATAATTAAATTCCTTTTAAAAATGAAATAATACTGTGTACTTTCATATTTGATAACAAAACCAAGTATGCTTTTCTTTATATTGACTTTTGATTATAAAGAATCACATTTAAGGGCTTTTACAACTATTTTTTAAATTCCCAACATTGCCATTTTTCAGATAAAAACAGGAACCGGAAAGAAGTGGCTGGGCAAGCTGTCTGTGGTCTGACGCACACTGCTGGTCCAGACAGCTAGAGTATATGTTGTCTTGGTTCTCACGAAACGCATTCTTCTAACGTTGGATCAAACAACCTTAATCATTCAAAGTGACAGTAAGTGTTAGAATAAACCACAACAACTGAACCGTTGGCAGTGATATAACTCCACCCAAAGGTCGGTTCTAAGACACACTTGTGAACACTGCTATTGCATGTATTGTAGACTTCTTTGGTAGGAGTTATTTTTCTGCAAGTTGTTCACATCTTGACTACATGTACCTAGACACATACACATGAAAACAATAAAACAGCCATTTATATTTATTTGGTTATTCATGTGGGGATTATACAAGCCAAATTTTAGTCCTTAGTTTCCTTCCTCATCATCCATCAGAAACCTATCAACACTGTCATGTGTTTAGGAGATGCATGTTAATTTTAAATGTTGACAGCCTAAAAAAGGGAAAACCTATAGGGTATACCTCCTAGGGTAGATGGTAGAGCAGAAAAGCAAAAAACACTTTCTAAATCTAATTATACATGATTTTAAAATTACCTGTGAAACTAAATTTAGATTATTTACCATTTGGGATTATACATAGTGCTGGTAGAAGGTTGACTATATTTAATACAAAGGTATTGTATCAAATTTCCTCCCTGAAACAAATCAATCTTAACTCATAACCTTGAATTACGAGACTTTATAGAACGTACAAGCTGCCGCCATAGCAGCATTTGGTGTGCATTTACTATAAAAAAATGCCCCCTACCCCAAATAAAAACTGTCTAAAATTCCTGATGAACATTTTCCATGGTAGGCTCACATATGGTTGGAATTTAGAGTGTAAAATTGCATAAAGAAATAAAGTTGAAAAGATAGAGTGGGCAGGTTATAGAAAGCCTTGCATGAAATATTTAACATTTCGGGATTTAGTCAGGCACTACCTGCCAACTTTAAAACTACAGACCCCCTCTCCTCTGCTACTATTGGACCTGTGCTTATTTCTATTGACACATTTATTTTATTATTTTCTAATTACCATTCATGGCACTATCTCTCCTTTATGGGCAATCTGAAGAGCAGGAATAATGTCTTTGTTCTCAAATCTTTTTACCCCAGAGCCTAGCATAGTGATTGAGCTCAGTAGGTGCTCAAAGGAATAAATGAAAGGAACAATGCGTGCATGTGTGGACATATGTGGTACACAAGACTATGAAAAGTGGCTTTAAAATGAAGACATGTTTCTAGGTAAAACCGGCAAGGTTGCACTCTGGACTCTCCTGTGACTCTGCTTTTTTTTTTTTTTTTCTCTCTTGGAAATAAACTGATATTCATTTTGGCACTGCCTAAAGTGTCCTTATCTTTAGTCCTGACCCCAAAAACAATGTGGCCCATGAAAGCCAACACTGAGGCATGGTCCAGGGGTCAAAGGCTCATGCAGTAGTGTGATGAATAGCATGGAGAAGATAGAATAAACCCTGTGTAAGGAGAAACACGGAGATTCGCAACTGAATGAACCAAGACCATTGTTAAGCCTTTGAGGCAAGTCCTAGGCTAGAAATGGGAGCTAAGGGCAGTTTGTATTCTAGATAAATGCAATAAAGCAACAAAAATTAGGGAGAGCAAGAGAGAAGAGGGCCCAGAACTTGAGATGTGATGAGGGCTGCTTTCCTGAAGTTCCTCCCCTTTGGGTGCAGCTACATAGCTGGAGTAACAGGCATAACAGGGTCAGGATGTATGCTCACTCTCTCAACTTCTAGAGTTTCCTAAGGTCTCATCTTCATCCAGGGGTTTCATTCAGTGAAACACGCTTCATGTGTTTACCAAAGAAACATGTTTTGTTGCCTGTCGTGTACCAGGCACTAAATGAATTCAGTGAGAAAACGAAACTCTAAATGAGCCACAGTCCCTGCTCCCAATCCAAAAGGAAAAACAGGCATATGAACAAATAATAAGAGTAAGTAAACAGTGTAAGGAAGTATGTACAAGCGTTATGGGGGTTCAGGCGAAAGGCTTGAGTTTACTTGGGGATAGTGACGGCTGGGATGGGAAGGTCTTCAGAAAAAATTCAAAAAACAAAGTCTGGAAGGCTGGAGTAGAAGTTTAGCAGGCACACTAAGAGAACAAGCCTGATAGAAGCAGGTGGAAAGATTAACTAATTAAAAATCAGCACATTGGGCTTCCCTGGTGGCGCAGGGGTTGAGAGTCTGCCTGCCGATGCAGGGGACTCGGGTTCGTGCCCCAGTCCGGGAAGATCCCACATGCCGCGGGGCGGCTGGGCCCGTGAGTCATGGCCGCTGGGCCTGCGCGTCCGGAGCCTGTGCTCCGCAACGGGAGAGGCCATGACAGTGAGAGGCCCACGTACCGCAAAAAAAAAAAAAAAAAAAAAAGAATCAGCACATTAAAATCTGAAGTACATGAAAAAGCAGGATATATTCAGAATTCAGGTTGTTCAGGTAAGATGGGAAGAAGCAATGGTATATACGGATAGAATTGTAGCCAGTGGGCAAAACTTGAAAGCCTCTGGGACCTACTAAAATTAATCAAAACTGGAAGATATGTTAGGTGGTGAGAAATACAGATGTCATGAATTTGAACCAAGACACTGGCAAGGGGGAATGAAGAGAAAGGCATAGATTTGAAAAGAAATTTGGAGGAAGAATGTTTGGTGATATGACTGCGTGTGTGGGGTGAAGTATGGAATAGTCATATATGAGTGCCGAGTTTCTGGATTGGGTGGCTAGATTGAATGGTGGTACACCTATCAAGATTGGGAAAAACAGGAGAAGTAGATGGTGTGAAGAGGTGAGTTTGTTTTTGGACATGTTGAGTTAGAGTTCAAATTCAGTAGATCCAAAATTAAATTCATTGGCATGGAAAACCATGTGAAGAGGCCAATAGGTAGGTTGAAAATGTGACTGGGTCATGACCTGAATGAAACAAAACCCTCTACTTCTGCCAAGATCATGAATGCATTCTGGGCTTTTGATTCTGACAAGTTCGTGTCACACATGACTTATTCACAAATGTTCATCATATATTTCGCTATTCAGTGAGAATACGCAGGGTTTTTTTCTTGTTTAATGCTTATGTCAAAATAAGAGTGTTTGGCTAGAGGAAGAATAAAGTCCCTTCTAATATTCTGATCTCTATATTTGGGTAAAATCTATGTCTTTTTAAAAATTATTTATTTATTTATTTACTTTGGCTGCGCCGGGCCTTAGTTGCACCACATGGGATCTTTGTTGCCGCGTGTGAGATCTTTAGATGCAGCATGTGGGATCTAGTTCCCTGACCAGGAATCGAACCCAGGCTCTCTGCATTGGGACCACGGAGTCTTAACCACTGGACCACCAGGGAAGTCCCTAAAATCTATGTCTTTAACAAAGTTCTAAAATCCCAAAATAAGAAATGGTGAAAACATACATTTTTGGTTTTCCCTACATAAATATAAAAGACATTCTTTTTTTTTTGGCTTCCCAGCATTCACGTCTCCAATTTCCTTCTGGGAAATTAACTGTGTGTAGTTTCAATGTCAGAATTGAGACTTGGGCAGTCTAGCACATGAGCTAGGTTAATCAGATGCTTTCTCATGGGATTTTGTATTTCACGAGCAATGCAAGGGTGGGGGACAAGGGCAGTATTGTGGTGGCACCCTGATCAGGCCAACCAGTGATGAAGCAGTAACTGTTGGGCTGTTTCTGGCTTTTGACTCGAGGGACCTTTTGGTTCCTGTCTATTTTGAAGCTTCCCATGCTCCAGTCTTCTGTTTGTTCTGTGAGCTTGACGTCCTCTCAACAAATCCCCTTTGCTTCAATTAGCTAATTAATTTCTGCCACTTTTGATAAGAAACTTAGCTGAACATCAGATTAAATTAAGTCATTCAACCAAAAAGAAAATACTGGATGTTTATTTCCTAACTAATTGAAATAATTGTTATTACTAAAGCCATGGAATGTAGTCCAGAATCAAAAAAGATCTCAAATGAGTTCTTATGAAAAAGAGAACTTAGCCACATTCTTTCCTGTCTGGTTATCTTCACAGTAAATTGAGCACAGGCAGGATTTTTCTAGTAAAACCTAAGCTGACTGAGGAGTAATTAAAGTAGTTTTGTTTCATTTAGTTTTAAATTGTAAGGGATTTATTCTTCTGCAGGTAAGTATCTGAATAGGAAAGATATATTATTCTTATGAATTTGGTAGCATTGATTGAGTAGTTATTGTGTGCAAAACAATGTGCCACATGCTGAAAGAGTATTCTTTTTCATCATTTTGTATTTTGAAGCATTTCGCATATTGATGTTTCTATAGTAAGTTCCTGTCCTTATGGAGCTTACATTCTAGTGAGAGAGGGAGAAAAAAGATAAAAATAATAACAGTAAGTCATAGTGTGTACTATGAAGCACACAGACTAACAGCTGAGATGGTGACCAACAATGAGACCTACCTTAGGTACAGTGGCCAGAGAAGTCTTCCCCAAGGATGGAACTGATATGCTGAGACCTAGAGGATGAGAAGAGGCTGCTATACAAAGAGTGTGTAGAAGCTCATCTTAGTGTCATCAAGTACAAACTGTGGGACTTTGGGAAATTTATCTAACCTCTCTGTCTTTGTTTCCTCAGCTGTAAAATGTGAAGCACAATAGTACCTGCTCCATACTGCTTTTGTGAGGATTAAATGTGTGCATACACAGAGGGTACTTAGAACAGTGCCTAGCATGTAGCAAGAGCAAAATAAATACTAGCTATTCTTACTATTCCAAAAAGAATAGTGCAAAAGCCTGAGGCAGGAAAGATTTTTGGCAGATTAATTAAACTGAGATAAGACTAGTGTGGCTAGAGCAGAGTAGGCAAAGAGCTGAGTAGCACAAGATGAGACTAGAAACATAGGGTCAGATCACTCAGGGCCTTGTGGTTCATAGTAAAGAGTTTGGATTTTTTTTCTTAGTGAAAAGGGAAGTCACTGAAGAATTTAAGCAGGAGATTGATGTTACTGGATTTATGTGGGGGTTTTTTAAGATTTAATTTTTTTTAATTTATTTTTGGTCTGTGATGGGTTTTTGTTGCTGAGCGCAGGCTTTCTCCAGTTGCAGTGAGTGCGGGCTACTCTTCATTGGGTGCACGAGCTTCTCATTGTGGCTTCTCTTGTTGCGAAGCACGGGCTCTAGGCGCGCAGGCTTCAGTAGTTGTGGCTCGCAGGCTGTAGAGCGCAGGCTCAGTAGTTGTGGCGCATGGGCTTCGCTGTTCCGCGGCATGTGGGATTTTCCTGGACCAGGGATCGAACCAGTGTCCCCTGCATTGGCGGGCAGATTCTTATCCACTGCACCACTGGGGAAGTCCCTGGATTTGTGTTTTAAGATGATCACTTCACCTGCTGTGTGGAGAATAGATTGGAGGAGGTAAGTGTAGACACAGAGTGACCAGACAGGAGGGTGTTGTACAGTAGTCAGGGTGGGACATGATGGTGGCTAAGCTAAGGTGGAAAGAGTGGAAAAGATATACTTTGGAGACACTTGGCAGTATTTGTGAATTAATCGAATTGGGGGAAATGAGAAAAAAGGGGGAAGATCAAGGCAGGGCTGCCACATACAGTTGTATAGGATGTTCACTGACTAAGTGTCCCTAGCTGACAAGGGCACATGGAAGCTGACATCCAGCACACACTTAGTTCACAAAGTCCTGTCCCCTGGCATGGAGCTACGTGTATTTTCAAGGAGTGCCTTTTTTCTGATTTCTACAAAGGAAGTACATAGCTGGAAGCAGTCTCACCTTTAATTCTGGCTTGGGTAAGAGGTAAATGATGTTGCCGCTGACAGAAATTCATTTTCCGTAATAGTTATAAGACTATTCAGATTTTCCTATTTTTTCTCTTTCTTTACTTTTAGCGAATTATATTTTCCTAGGAATCTGTCCATTCCATCTAAATTTTTGGATTTATTGACAAAGTTGTTACTAATAATGATGATAACGATATTCTGGGTTTGTTTGTTTGTTTGTTTTTGCGATACTCGGGCCTCTCACTGCTGTGGCCTCTCCCGCCGCGGAGCACAGGCTCTGGACGCGCAGGCTCAGCGGCCATGGCTCACGGGCCCAAGCTGCTCCACGGCATGTAGGATCTTCCCGGACCGAGGCACGAACCCGTGTCCCCTGCATGGGCAGGTGGACTCTCAACCACTGCGCCACCAGGGAAGCCTGATATTCTCTTATTATCCCTTTAAAATCTGCATTTGTATCTTCTCTCTTTTTCATGGTCGGCCTAGTCAGAGGCTTATCTCAAAGAACCAGCTTTCGGGCATGACTGTTATTTGTACAGGGTTTCTTTTGGGGGTGATGAGAATGTTCTGAAATTAAATATTGGTGATGGTTGTGCAACTGTGAATATACTAAAAACCACTGACTTGTTCATGTTAAAAGGATGAATTGTATGCATTTAAATTATATATAATACATTTGTTATTTTATGTATATGAATATACATTTGTCGTTTTATATATATGTATACAAACTAACACAACCAGTGTAACCTGTATAAGTATCAGTGAAATTTATAATACTTGCCTACATCAAGGCTCCAGTAGTATTGCTTGTCTTAGTTTTTGTACACTGTAATATTCTTTATTTCACATAGCTGTTGACAAATTAACCTCCTTTAGTATTGTCAGGAAGGTAAGATTCACTAATATACGATTTCTTTAAAACCTTCAAATTTTAAATAACTAATAGTTTCCAGAGGATACTGGTACATGTTCTATCCATAGAGACCAAATGAATCTAAGGAAAGTAGGTCACAGAGCACAATCTAATTCAAACTTGGCACTAATTGATGCAATGTTTTTTCTTCACATAATCATGATGTTCTAATCATTCTATGATTTTGACCTTTAAGTCAGTGGGTAGTCTATTATTACTTGGTAGCTGCTGAATCCAGAGTCAACATTTTGGAAGCTAAAGAATGCCCATCTTCTTTCAAAATCATTTGGCTTACAAAAAGCTGAGCCCAGCTAAAAACTCTTGCCAAGGTTTAGTTATTTCATGCATGTGAACTAAACAACAAACAGAATACAATTAGCAGAGGATTAAAAAAAATAGAGAATACACTTCTTTTCTAACATATTAAAAACATTAAATACATTAAAACATTTAAAAAGAAATTACCTTCAAGCATATTATAACCTTTTTAAAATTAATTTTATTTTATTATTTATTTATTTATTTATTTATTTATTTTTTTTTATGTCAGAGAATGTTTGGCCTATGTTATTTTCTTTTTTTTTTTTTTTTTAACATCTTTATTGGAGTATAATTGCTTTACAATGGTATGTTAGTTTCAGCTTCACAACAAAATGAATCAGTTATATATATACATATATTCCCATATCTCTTCCCGCTTGCGTCTCCCTCCCTCCCACCCTCCCTATCCCACCCCTCCAGGCGGTCACAAAGCACCGAGCTGATCTCCCTGTGCTATGCGGCTGCTTCCCACTAGCTATCTACCTTACTTTTATTATTTATTTTTGGCTGCGTTGGGTCTTCGTTGCTGCACGCAGCTCCGTGCACTTCATTGCAGTGCACGGGCTTCTCATTGCTGTGGCTTGTCTTTGTGGCTGAGAACAAGCTCTAGGTGATGGGCTTCAGTAGTTGTGGCACGTGGGCTCAGTAGTTGCGGCTCGCCGGCTCTAGAGTGCAGGCTCAGTAGTTGTGGCACACAGGCTTAGTGGCTCTGCAGCATGTGGGATCTTCCCAAACCAGGGCTCGAACCCGTGTCCCCTGCATTGGCAGGTGTATTCTTAACCACTGCGCCACCAGGGAAGTCCCAAGCATATTATAATCTTAAGAAATTATAGATCAGATTTTCCTATTTCTCAAAATGTTATTCTTCCTTTTTTCTATAGATAGAGGCCAAAATAAAATTTTAGTCAAGTTAGAAATTTTAAATTTTAAAAATTATCAAATGACAGAATATCTTTCCTATCTCCAGGCTACAATTAAGATAGATTCCTTGCTTCTCAAAGGTATATAATCCATAGATTTAAAAGGAAAAGATGTCATCAGAGATTGGCACAACATTGTATATCAACTATACTTCAATTAAAAAAGAAAAGAAAACATTTTTAAAAAGGAAAAGCGGACAAATTACCTATGGTTCTAATTTAATATCTTTTGCAAAAGTGTGTGTATGTCCTTTTCTGATTTTTTGTAAGAGTAAAGTCAAGCATAGTTTCCTCTCTAACAGGAGCAAGTATTCATTTATATTAACAATAGAGTGTTCAAGTAATTTTTAAATATTGTCAGCTTTTCTAGGATATTTATCAGCTTTCCATCACATCCAAAGTTGAATCTTAACAAACGATTCAAGAAACATAAAATACCAAGAGAAGGTTAGTGGTATATATAAAAACCTTTAAGAAAGGTGATTTGAAGTCTTAACTCTTAACTCTAAACTAATGTAATTTCCCCTTTACTGAGGAATATGCAGCTTCTGTATAGTGATTTACTTAGTATAGTAATAAATTGCTTCTTTGGAAAACTAGATACAGAACTCTAAAATGGTATCCATGGACTATAAGGTTCTTTTTTTGAGGTATAGTTGATGTATAGTATTATATAAGTTTCACGTGTACAACACAGTGATTCACAATTTTTAAAGGTCATACTCCATTTATAGTTATTATAAAATTTGGCTATATGCCCTATGTTGTATAATATATCCTTGTAGCTTTTTAATTTTATGCATAGTAGTTCAGACTATACTGTTCTTAACAATTAACAATTTAACAGCTTCTGCCTATGAGAAATGAAAATAATTAAGTGCAAATGATTTAAAATGCAGGTGCATGTCGAGGAATGGAAACCCAAAATGATAAATACAATTTTAGTTTCGACAATCCATGTTCTTGATGAAAGAGGAAGGAGATATGGGGATATATGTATATGTATAGCTGATTCACTTTGTTATAAAGCAGAAACTAACACACCATTGTAAAGCAATTATACCCCAATAAAGATGTTAAAAAAAATTCCATGTTCTTTAAATAACCTTTGCTGTGAGAAGTTAAGATACTGTGAGAAAATGGAAGTGTGAAAAAATGGTTTATTAAATATTCATTCTTGAACCTCAAGGCATCTGCTTTCATGCATTCAATGATGCATTAAAAAAACTTTAAAATTACACCCAAAAAAAAATCCTTCTGCCTCATAACTGACAGGTGATTTATATATCTGTTTTATAAAAAATTCCTACAAATTAGTAAGGAAATATATACAAATCAATAGAATAATGGGTTTGGGGTATAAAAGGCAATTCACCAAAAAGTACAAATACATAATAAACATATGAAACAATGCTGAACTTCACCAGTTAAAACATATAAATTAAAATAAATATGATTTTTTTCTAATCAGATTAGAAAAATTTAAAAGATTGATATCAATAACTTTTGGATAGTATGAAGTGTGGGGAAATGAGCTTTACATTTTTGATGGAAATATAATTTGTAAAAACTTTTGGAGGATAATGGAATTTTCCTTATTAAAATCTGAAAAGTACATACCCTGTTACCTAGTGATCCCACTTCTAGGAATCCATCCTATAGATATGGTTTCATGAGAATGTAAAAATAAAATAGAACATGGTCATTACAACATTGTTAGTAATAGCAAAAATTTAGGAACAGCTTATGTATCTGTTGATAAGTGAATGGTTCAATGAATGAAGGGGTAAACATAAAAATTGCAGCCATTTCAAAGGGCACTGATAGGATTTCCAACGTCCTGGCAATGTTCTTTTTCTCAACCTGAGTAATGGATGTCTGGATGCTCACTATGCATATATTTGTTTGCATATATAATTGTACATGTTTCTACATGCTTCTGAATTTTCACCAAAAAATGAAAAGGAAAGAATGAGGATAAATCTATATGTATTAATATAGTAAGATGTATGGGATATATTAAGAAAAAACATGAGACCATAAAGACCATTAGACATGGTATAATCCTTATTTTATGAGAAAAAATGTACCATGTATGCATGCATATGGACATGTCACCATGCTTATATAGTATATAAAAAAACATGGAGAATATGTAGCAAACCTCTGGAGAATGGGATTTAAGGATGCTTTAGGGAGAAATAGAGTGACATTGGAGAGATTTCATACCTTTCCTAAAATATATTTTTGGTGGTATATACGTATATATATGTAACACATATATTTACTTTTATGTGTTTTAATTGACAAAAAAAAAACTTGTCCAAGACAGTTTAGCAATAAAAGCAAATTAAAAGAGACCAAATTTGAATATGTTCCAATAAATATTTATCCAGCAATAGAAAGTGAATTATATAGTAAATCAAGTGTTTTATGAGCAAATAATAAAAATTGTCCCATATGCTTGATGAGAGATAGTTTATAGAAAAGTTTAAGACACTGTGATTAAACTTATGCTTCTCACATTGTAGTTAGAGAAATGAAATTATTGTATCAACTACAGCTGATCCATTTTTATATAAAACTTGTAACAAATCTAAATTCAACTAATGTTTTAGAAATAATACATTAAAATTTTCCCAAAATAGTAATAAGATACTTATTTAATTCTACTTAAGTTCTAGGCATGATTCTAAGTGTTTTATATGTATTAATTCATTTAATTATTACAACCAATTATTATAATTATGTATATTTTATAGATGAGATACAGAGAGGTTAAGTAACTTGACAGAGGTCACACAGCTTGTAAGTGGGAACAGGATTCAAACCCAAGTATTTTGATTCTAGTTTTCCACTATTCTATACTGGATCTCAAGGAATTTCAGCTAAAACCTAATATTCATTATCTTTTTTCTTTTTTTAAATTTATTTATTTTTATTTATTTATTTTTGGCTGTGTTGGGTCTTCGTTTCTGTGCGAGGGCTTTCTCTAGTTGTGGCGAGCGGGGGCCACTCTTCATCGCGGTGCGTGGCCCTCTCACTGTCGCTGCCTCTCTTGTTGCGGAGCACAGGCTCCAGACGCGCAGCCTCAGTAGTTGTGGCTCATGGGCCCAGTGGCATGTGGGATCTTCACAGACCAGGTCTCGAACCCGTGTCACCTTCATTGGCAGGCAGATTCTCAACCACTGCAGCGCCAGGGAAGCCCCTAATATTCATTATTAAATGATGTATTGTAACATTAAAGTATATTTTGTGCCTACTCCCCGCAAGATACATGAAAACATTTTGAAAAATATATAACATTATAAAATTAAAAATATTATAAATGTTATTATATATATAACATTATAAAAATTAAAATATTATGATTGTAAAGCTTTAGTTATTACCTCCCTCTCCATAAGTCAAAGATTCTTATGCTTTGAACCTACAGTAGATTACATGAAATGTTACATTTGTCAAGAAGAAGTTTATTTTTGAAGGAAATAGTATATAATTTTGAGAAACTGATCAGAACTAACTTTCTTGTTTACTTCATAGACTAATATGAATTGCCCCATCAGTTGTGTTTATACATTCTAGTGCCAAGGAACTATAGAGCTATTTAAGTCAGAGTTTATCTATTAAGATTTATTCTGTGTTAATAGATAAAATTTTGAGAGTAAATGAGAGTGTACAGTCCTTTTTTTTCCCAGCAAATTAAAATTCACTTTAGAAGACAAAAGCCATTTAAAAAAAATTCTAGAGAACAATTACAACATTGTACATAAGAAGGATTAGAATGAGTGTCATAAGATACATGAGATATACAACAATTCAGAGAAGGTAGAAACTTTGGGGATATGAAATAATTGCAGGAGTTTTTATGCCTAATGAAGCTGGGTCTGCAAGGAAGGGAAAGAATCAAGGGTTCATAAAAGAGGATACTTTACTTTCTGTTTTTAATAAATTAAATATAATTATGGTTTTATTTTACCTACTTTGTTAGAACTGTTGAAAAATCACTATAATTATGGAGGTACATTTTGAAAATATATCCTATAATACTCAGTAAAATGGTTGCTAGCTTTTTAAAACTATTCATGTGATAATATTTGAAAAAACTGTTCTTCCTTTTCTTCAATCCAAGCCAATTAAATGATGAGAATCCCTTGCTTTGTAATTCTTTTAGCATTAATTACTAGTACTTAATTACTGTTTCTCTGACTTTAGACAAGCCCAAACAAGCATATAGATCATTTGATTACTAGTTATTATACATACACTTTACTAGTAAGAAATGTAGAGGTCATTGATTGGTCCAAGGTTATCTGGTAACATTCAGGACTTCTAACTTATATTTCAAAACTTTACTATACTCAGGTTATCATAGCATGGAAATATGAAAGTGAAAACACTAGGAATCTGGACCCTCAAATGAGCAGTGGGATGTAGAAAAAGAGTAGGGGACTACAATGAGTTACATCTCCCAGTTCCCTAAAAAGCAAATGTAATTTATACCAGGAAAAGTCATTTAAGTAAAATACTACATACGGTAGAAGGGGAAAAGGAAGTTGTATAAGAATTGACTATTGGGACTTCCGTGGTGGCGCAGTGGTTTATGAATCTGCCTGCCAATGCAGGGGACACGGGCTCGAGCCCTGGTCCGGGAAGATCCCACATGCTGGGGAGAAACTAAGCCCGTGCTCCACAACTACTGAGCCTGCGCTCTAGAGCCCACGAGCCACAACTACTGAGCCCGAGTGCTGCAACTACTGAAGCCTATGCACCTAGGGCCTGTGTTCCGCAACAAGAGAAGCCACCGCAACGAGAAACCCGCGCATGCTGAAGAAGAGTGGTCCCCGCTCACCGCAACCAAAGAAAAGCCCCCGCACAGCAACAAAGACACAATGCAGCCAAAATTTAATTAATTAATTTTTTGAAAAAAGAATTGACTACTAAGGAAAGTTTAGTTAGAGGCAACTCTAATGATGGAACTGCAAGAAAGTGGTTTAAAAATATTTCCTTAAAAAAAATAGTACAGTAAGTAATTTTATTATCCTTAATAAGTTCCCTGGGCCTTATTTATGTTTACCCAGAAATATTCTAGGTATACTTAAATTTACAGAGATTCTTAAAAGAACTCCCATCCTTCCCACTACATGGTGGGAAAAGAGTGGGTGTATATCATATTATGGGTAGGAAAGGGTAGGACAGGGCAATAGGTAGGTTTTAGTGCTAACAGACTGAGAACTGTCCCAGAATAAATGCCTGGAAGGAATCCAAACTTTCAGTAATCAACATTCAGTCCCTATCCCACACAAGCAAAAAGGAGTAAACTAAACAATAAGAACAGCAGACAAATCAAAAGAGAAACTATTAGAGACCCCCCCAAAATGGTTTATTTTTAAAGTACATTGGAGAAGAGGTCAAGGTCAGATTATTTTAAAATACGGATTATCCTTCAGAGGATCTAAGGCTACACCAACAACAATATGGAGCAGTTACCTAAACAATTATATAGGAAGTGGAGGAAATATTGTTCACTAAGGTTGTCCGTATATGGGTTCCTCAGGAAACTGAATAATACTGAAATTTGGGTGCACTAGGGCATGAACCCAAATGCAAATTGCACACTAAAAAAATTCAGCTTCAACTAGCTAGGATGCTCAAATCAGCAATTGGGTTTTTTATGCATGTGGATTTTTCAATTAGGATTATATTGTTTTGGTCAGTGAAAGGACTGCTTGACTTTTTTTTTTTTTAACATCTTCGTTGGAGTATAGTTGCTTTACAATGGTGTGTTAGTTTCTGCTTTATAACAAAGTGAATCAGCTATACATATACATATGTTCCCATATCTCCTCCCTCTTGTCTCTCCCTCCCACCCTCCGTATCTCACCCCTCCAGGCAGTCACAAAGCACTGAGCTGATCTCCCTGTGCTATGCAGCTGCTTCCCACTAGTTATCTATTTTACATTTGAGACTGGAAATGATACATCATTACCCATTAGCTAGGTCAAGAGTATAGGTAGCAATTAATACTACTGTTTTCTTGAAACAAGAGAGTGTTTTAAGTCAGATATATTTTTTCTACTCTTCCTTCCAATATCTCCTCCTTCTCAGAGGGAGAGAGAAACAGTACCTTTATTTAATACACAATAAATTCTTCTCTGATGCTCATGCACTTCTCTCGGTTGTGCACATGTGGATGTGAAAAGGACGTCCTGTCGTCTACAATGAAGATGAAAAAAATTATTTCTCAAACTTGGTTAATAAAATGCAAAATAATATACTTTATGATGAGGCTTTAAAAGACTGATGAACAATATGATAAAAAGCATAAAGAACTAGAACCCAGGAAATTAGTCCACTGTCTAGTTTTGTTACCTTGTGCAGATGACACTTTCTGGGGTTCAGTTTTGTCATATATGCACCTACTTTAAGAGTGCTTTTGAGGAACTAGATGAGATTAACATCTTGAAACAAATAACAGAACTGTATACAAAAACAGGCTATTATTGACTTGTATTCTATCTTATTACTTGTCAATTAGTATGTAAATGCAGTCTTTTACGAAGCACATTGGACCTAGAATCTGAATTGAAACTTCTCTGGTCCTTATTTTTTTAATCTATAAATAGGGAGTAATGCTGCATATGGTTTCTTTGATGAAATGCTATTGGTAGGGGCTGGTTATGTGTGGCAAATAATAAGCTTATAGGGACCATCTTAGAAATTCCAGATTCAATATCTGTATTAACTAAGATTAAGTTTGGGAGAAAATGACAGAAACAATAGCTTAATAAAAATGGGAATTTATTTTTGTCTCATAGAAATGTCCAGGAAGTTGTTCGTGACTGGCACAGTGACTCATGTCGCCAGGAACCCAGGATCCATGCATCTTGATGTTCTGAACTGCAAGGCTTCAACCTCATAGTCCAAGATGATAGCATCACATTCCAGAGGAGCAAACAGGAAAAGGGTCAGAGGACAAGAATAAAGGGGCCTACACCTCACTCTCTCCTGAAGAATGTTCATGAAAACTGCCACAAGACACTTCCTTTTGCATGCTACTGACCATGCCTGGTTGCAAGCTGGAAATGGAATGCCCACTGCAGATGGTCACAAATCTGAGCTTCTAGAACCTGGGAAAAACTACACGGGGATAACTACCAGTCTCTGCCATTTATCATTTAATTTATATAATTATTTCAGTTTAGAAACTTTTTCTTCTTGAATGAGTAGAAAGAGAATGGGCTAAGAAATATGTCAGAAAATTGAAATAAAGCTGCTCTGTGAATGTTTATTATTGTCTTCTTCTTTTTTTTAATTTATTTTATTTATTTTTGGCTGCGTTTGGTCTTCGCCGCCGCGCACAGGCCCTCTCCAGTTGCATCAAGCTGGAGCTACTCTTAACCTCGGCGTGCAGGCCCCCCACTGCGGTGGCTTCACCCGCTGTGGAGCACAGGCTGTAGGGCTCAGCAGTTGTGGCCCACAGGCTCAGCAGTTGCAGCGCACAGGCTCAGGTGCTCCGCGGCATGTGGTATCCTCCTGGACCAGGACCCGAACCCGTGTCCCCCGCCCTGACAGGCGGACTCCCAACCACTGTACCACCAGGGAAGCCCCTATTATTGTCTTTTTAATTTTGAAAAGTAGTAAGCTCCAATAACTTTACAGGTTTAAAATGCTGACTATTTTTATCATTATGTAATAATTATTCCTATACTTCTAAATATCTAAAATGCTTATTTCTCTGTTTTCACATTGACCTAAAACATACTAAACAAAACTAAAAATAATGTAAACATAAATAACAAGAATATGAAAATTCTCAAAATATATTTTAAAAAAACCACTAAGGGGAGGCAGTATGTAATGTGGTAAGAACACAAGCCTTGTAAAGAAAGTCTTGAGATAGAAGCCCATCATTCACTCATTCATTCATAGCATCTGTTGCTGTTATGTGTATGTTTCAGTTAGTGTGCATTAGGCATGGAATGTACAATTTACTTAGGAAGACAGGTATATAACCTACAATTTTATAAATAATAATTCAAATTACAATTGTGACAAGTAATTCTAAGTGAGAGTATAGGGTACTGTCAACATCTAAAAGCAAGATTCAGCAATTAAGCAGACAGGAAATTTTATATTTACTAGTTGGAAAATCTTCTACACTTAAAAGTTTAGATACATTATGTGAAAAAAAAGAAATTGCAAACTAGGGTGTGCATTATGATTTCATTTAAAATGTTGCACCTCAAAGTTTTAACAATATTATTATGTGGCTATAAATCCACAGAAAAAAATTGTAGGAATATACTCTGAACTATCAACAGAAGTTATCTCTAGCATTTTTATTAAATATTTTTATAATGATTAAATTGTTTGCTATGAGCATATGTATTTCTTTTGTGCTCAGAAAAAAATAACAAATAAAAATGTATTAAAAAAATAAAATTTACTCCAATTAAAAATAATAATAATAATACTGCATTGCACATTTGAAAGTTGCTAAGAGAGTAAACTGCAAAAGTTCTCATTAAAAATAATAAATAAATAAAATTAAATTTAAGGTTGTAAAACTGACTGCAGCATGAATCTGACACCTGGACATTGACCTGCATCTAGTAAATGCTCAGTGAAAGCTTTTATTACATTGGTAGAAAAACATTAACAAACAAACAAAAGAATAAATATTCTTCTATTTAAAAAGGGTTTTTACCATAATTCAAAAAGAGTCATGTACCACAATGTTCATTGCAGCTCTATTTACAATAGCCAGGACATCAAAGCAACCTAAGTGCCAACTGACAGATGAATGGATAAAGAAGATGTGGCACATATATACAATGGAATATTACTCAGCCATAAAAAGAAATGAAATTGAGTTATTTGTAGTGAGGTGGATGGACCTAGAGTCTGTCACACAGAGTGAAGTAAGTCAGAAAGAGAAAAATAAATACTGTGTGCTAACACATATATATGGAATCTAAAAAAAAAAAAAAAGGTTCTGAAGAACCTAGGGGCAGGACAAGAATAAAGACACAGACGTAGAGAATGGACTTGAGGACATGGGGAGGGGGAAGGGTAAGCTGGGACGAAGTGAGAGAGTGGCATGGACATATGTACACTACCAAATGTAAAATAGCTAGCTAGTGGGAAGCAGCTGCATAGCACAGGGAGATCAGCTCTGTGCTTTGTGACCACTAGAGGGGTGGGATAGGGAGGGGGGGAGGGAGATGCAAGAGGGAAGGGATATGGGGATATATGAATATGTCCAGCTGGTTCACTTTGTTATAAAGCAGAAACTAACACACCGTTGTGGGGCAATTGTACTCCAATGAAGATAAATAAATGAGAGAAACAACGCGAGCCACAACTCCTGAAGCCCACGCGCCTAGAGCCTGTGCTCTGCAGCAAGAGAAGCCACCGCAATGAGAAGGCCACGCACCGCAACAAAGAGTAGCCCCCGCTCACCACAACTAGCGAAAGCCGGCATGCAGCAACGAAGACCCAACACAGCCAAAAATAAATAAATAAATAAAATTTTATGTATATTAAAAAAAGGGGTTTTAAAATATATTAACTAGTTTATTTCTTTCATAGTACAAATTCAAGATTTGGTATCCAACATTAAAGATAATTATATTTTTCCATTTACAAAACAATGAAAATAAATTCTGGTTTTCCTTAGTTTATAAGAATACTGAAGGAGTTAAAGTAGAGATGGTTTTGGCTCTCACAAAATAAACATACACACACTGAGTATTTAACAAAACACTGCTTAATGCTTTTGGGAAAATCTCCATAAGAAATAGTTTACTAATTCAACAAATATATACTGGGTACCTACTCTGTACCAGATCCAAAATGAAAAGGACATAGAACCTGCCTTCAAAATACTTTTGATTTAGTGATAGAGACAGATACATACATAACTTTCTAAATATATGACTAGAGAAATCAAATAACTATAGGCAATTTTTAGACATAGACGTAACTAACATGCTAGCACATGCACATTCTTCTATAGAGTGTCACAGAGTTATACACTTTACTATGAGGGAAGCCAAGGGCAAAGAGCTTCAGTGACTTCCTCTGTTGCAAAAACAATGAAAACACAGAAAAATAAATTTGAGTTGAGACAAGAAAGAGGAGAAAGACAGATTTTGCTCAAATGGCTATCATACTTATAAAGTTTCATGGCTTTTGTTTAAAAAGTCACTTTCCAGTCTTTATGATCCTGAATTATGAAACAGTTTAGCTCCTGACAATGTAAACCATTGCAGAAAAAGTCCTTCTCATGTCTCAGAAAAGTTCTGCTTTTCTTTTTTTGTCAGTTTTTCTAGTGGTGACTGTGGTAACAAAAGAAAGCCTTAGATTCTAGTGATAAGATGGAGTGGTTATTTTTCTTTCTCAGCAGCCAGCATGGGCATTTATATTGAGACCTCACTAATAAGCATTTGTCATTATCAGTGTAATGAAACTCCTTTGTAATGGGTTTGGAGACAGAACTAGCTCTCACTGAGACATTCACTCATTCATCCAACCAACACTTTCTATCACCTACAATATCACTGGGCTCTGAGCTTAATAAATGAGGAAGCCATAGTCCAGGCCCTTGAATTTACATAGAGACTTACCCAACAGACAACAAATTTCCTATAACCTGACATTCTATGGTTGATAGAATCAACCATACTGTTAACCACATAGTCTTCATTTCTCCATTCATTTAATAAATATGTACTGAGCTCCTTCTAAGTACCTAGAATTGTGCTACACACAAAACAGTATGAAAAAACAGCCATGCCCTCTGTTCTAAAAGAACATATAGTCTGCCTGGGGCCGACTGAGGCAGAAATTGTTAGTTTCCTAAACAATTTCCATTCTCTCTTCTTCTCTAAAAGAAACCTGATTCTTGTACGGGGAGCAATATGTCCAGCCCCACAAAATGGATGATGATTAGTTTAAACCCATGATTCCCAAACTGTGTGCCCAGTCTCCAAGGGTGCCAGAATAAATTCACTGGGTGCAGGGGAATAGCATATTTTAATTTTCAAGGGAAACGCAGTGGGACTCAACATCTGTTGGACAGCACGTATTACTAGCTTAGGGTACAGTTTTCATATGCGATCACTACATACCTTTAGACCATGCCATATCATTGCAAAACTGGATTTTCAGTGGTTGCTGTGACTAAAAAACAAAGAAAGTATGTCACGAAAAGCATGTAGAATGAGAAATGACACTATCCAATCTGACGCCAATGTTTGAGAAGCTATGGAATACCCCACAGGTAATACCCATTAACAACACATGGTTATTTAAGAATGAAAAAGGTATTACTTTTCTTTCAATTTATGTGCATAATTTATTCAAACAGCTACTAAGTTGTAAATAGAACTTTTACGTATTTCTTTTGGCACCATGAAAATATTTACTGAGATCCCAAGGGAGCTGTGAACCATGAAATTTTGGAAACCTTTGGTGAAAGCCAATCATGTAAATCCTGTTTCCTGTTTCCTCAGCTTCCTTGCATCTAGAGGTGACCATATGAGCCAATTCCAGCCTAAGCAGAAATCTGCTGGGGGTGAGGGAGGAAGGAAGGTGCTGAGAGAGCATTTACTTTCCTGATAAAAGGGGAAAATGACTAAGACTGTTAGTTGTCCTTCAAAAGTCCAATTCCTTTAGTCATAAAATCCTACAAGTTTTAGCTACAGACTACATGCTCCAGTCTCCTTTCCAGCTACATGTGACCAACTGACTAAGCTCTGGCCAAAGGTACAGGAGCAGAAGTGATACATGCAAATTCTGGAGCATACTCTAAAAAGGAATGGGTGTACCTTCTAGTTCTTTTCCCTTTCTTGTCAAGGCCCAGAGAATTTAAATAATTAGCCTCAAATACACATAGATAATATCAGCAGAACTCAGATAAGAATGTTAGGCCTCCTTATTTCTAATCCACTGTACTTTCTATATACTACACTCATTGGGGTCTTAGAAATCTCTGCTATAACTCTGTACACTATATTTGGTATGTTAGTATAACAAAGTCTCTTTGATACGATGCCATACTATTGATTCAAAATAATAACAGGATAAATTCACATTATTATAATGCATAAACCATAGCACCTCAGTTACTAAGCAAGATTTAGTTAGTGAGTCAACTGACTTTCTTAACCTGAACAACATAGGACTGGACTCCAGCTCATGGTAGGTTATCTCTCCAAGGTGCAGATCACATGATACTTGCACAGTTCTATGACTAGAAGTAGCAAAGAGGTGGAGATTTAGCCATTGCTCCACGAATGAGAGTTTCTCTTAATTGAGATGGGAATATGAAAAAGCGACATAAAGACAAATGGACATAAAGACAAAAGGATGGGGTGCAGGGACCCGGCTGGGCTACAGCGGGACGGCAGGCAGGGAGGCCATGGGCCCCGGGGCTGCCACCAAGGTTGTGACAAAGGATGCAGATGAGTGGAAAGAATCTGAGCAAAAAGAGGTTGATTACAGCAGCCTAAGAGTTCAAACAATGCAAATAAGTGAAAAGGAAGAAGATGAAAATGAAAAAAGAGGAAGACTTCCGGGAAGATGGCGGAAGAGTAAGATGCGGAGATTACCTTCCTCCCCACAGATACACCAGAAATACATCTACACGTGGAACAACTCCTACAGAACACCTACTGAACGCTGGCAGAAGACCTCAGACCTCCCAAAAGGCAAGAAACCCCCCACGTACCTGGGTAGGGCAAAAGAAAAAAATAAACAGAGACAAAAGGATAGGGACGGGTCCTGCACCAGCGGGAGGGAGCTGTGAAGGAGGAAAAGTGTCCACACACTAGGAAGCCCCTTCGCGGGGGGAGACTGCGGGTGGTGGAGGGGGGGAGCTTCGGAGCCGCGGAAGACAACACAGCAACAGGGGTACGGAGGGCAAAGCGGAGAGATTCCAGCACAGAGGATCAGGGCCAACCGCCACTCACCAGCCAAGAGGCTTGTCTGCTCCCCCGCCGGGGCGGGCGGGGCTGGGAGCTGAGGCTCGGGCTTCAGTCGGAGCACCTGGAGAGGACTGGGGTTGGCGGCGTGAACACAGCCTGCAGGGCGTTAGTGCACCGCGGCTAGCCGGGAGGGAGTCCAGGGAAAAGTCTGGACCTGCCGAAGAGGCAAGAGACATTTTCTTCCCTCTTTGTTTCCTGGTGCGCGAGGACAGGGGATTAGGAACGCTGCTTAAAGGAGCTCCAGAGACGGGCGCGAGCCACGGCTGAAAGTGCAGACCCCAGAGACAGACATGAGACGCTAGGGCCACTGCTGCCGCCACCAAGAAGGCTGTGTGCGAACACAGGTCACTGTCCACGCCCCCCTTCCAGGGAGCCTGTGCAGCCCGCCACTGCCAGGGTCCCGGGATCCAGGGACAACTTCCCCAGGAGAACGCACGGCACGCCTCAGGCTTGGCGCAATGTCACTCCGGCCTCTGCCGCCGCAGGCTCGCCCTGCACTCCGTGCCCCTCCCTCCCCCCGGCCTGAGTGAGCCAGAGCCTCCGAATCAGCGGCTCCTTTAACCCTGTCCTGTCTGAGCAAAGAACAGATGCCCTCTGGCGACCTACACACACAGGCGTGTAGCAAGACAGGAACACAACCCCACCCATTAGCAGAGAGGCTGCCCAAAATCATAATAAGTCTACAGACACCCCAAAACACACCACCAGACGTGGACCTGCCCACCAGAAAGACAAGATCCAGCCTCATCCACCACAACACAGGCACTAGTACCCTCCACCAGGAAGCCTACACAACCCACTGAACCAACCTTAGCCACTGGGGACAGACACTAAAAACAACAGGAACTACGAACCTTCAGCCTGCAAAAAGGAGACCCCAAACACAGTAAGATAAGCAAAATGAAAAGACAAAAACACACAGCAGATGAAGGAGCAAGATAAAAACCCACCAGACCTAACAAATGAAGAGGAAATAGGCAGTCTACCTGAAAAAGAATTCAGAATAATGATAGTAAAGATGATCCAAAATCTTGGAAATAGAATAGACAAAATGCAAGAAACATTTAACAAGGACCTAGAAGAACTAAAGATGAAACAAACAATGATGAACAACACAATAAATGAAATAAAAAATACTCTAGATGGAATCAATAGCAGAATAACTGAAGCAGAAGAACAGATAAGTGACCTGGAAGACAAAATAGTGGAAATAACTACTTCAGAGCAGAATAAAGAAAAAAGAATGAAAAGAACTGAGGACAGTCTCAGAGACCTCTGGGACAACATTAAATGCACCAACATTCAAATTATAGGGGTTCCAGAAGAAGAAGAGAAAAAGAAAGGGACTGAGAAAATATTTGAAGAGATTATAGTTGAAAACTTCCCTAATATGGGAAAGGAAATAGTTAATCAAGTCCAGGAAGCACAGAGAGTCCCATACAGGATAAATGCAAGGAGAAATACGCCAAGACACATATTAATCAAACTGTCAAAAATTAAATTCAAAGAAAGCATATTAAAAGCAGCAAGTCCAGGAAGCACAGAGAGTCCTATACAGGATAAATGCAGGAGAAATACGCCAAGACACATATTAATCAAACTGTCAAAAATTAAATTCAAAGAAAGCATATTAAAAGCAGCAAGGGAAAAACAACAAATAACACACAAGGGAATCCCCATAAGGTTAACAGCTGATCTTTCAGCAGAAACTCTGCAAGCCAGAAGGGAGTGGCAGGACATATTGAAAGTGATGAAGGAGAAAAACCTGCAACCAAGATTACTTTACCCAGCAAGAATCTCATTAAGATTTGATGGAGAAATTAAAACCTTTACAGACAAGCAAAAGCTGAGAGAGTTCAGCACCACCAAACCAGCTCTACAACAACTGCTAAAGGAACTTCTCTAGGCAAGAAACACAAGAGAAGGAAAAGACCTACAATAACGAACCCAAAACAATTAAGAAAATGGGAATGGGAACATACATATCGATACTTACCTTAAATGTAAATGGACTAAATGCTCCCACCAAAAGACACAGATTGTCTTGATACCAAAACCAGACAAGGATGTCACAAAGAAAGAAAACTACAGGCCAATATCACTGATGAACATAGATGCAAAAATCCTCAACAAAATACTAACAAACACAATCCAACAGCACATTAAACGGATCATACACCATGATCAAGTGGGGCTTATTCCAGGAATGAAAGGATTCTTCAATATATGCAAATCAATCAACGTGATACACCATATTAACAAATTGAAGGAGAAAAACCATATGATCATCTCAATAGATGCAGAGAAAGCTTTTGACAAAATTCAACACCCATTTATGATAAAAACCCTGCAGAAAGTAGGCATAGAGGGAACTTTCCTCAACATAATAAAGGCCATATATGACAAACCCACAGCCAACATCGTCCTCAATGGTGAAAAACTGAAAGCATTTCCACTAAGATCAGGAACAAGACAAGGTTGCCCACTCTCACCACTCTTATTCAACATAGTTTTGGAAGTTTTAGCTACAGCAATCAGAGAAGAAAAGGAAATAAAAGGAATCCAAATCGGAAAAGAAGAAGTAAAGCTGTCATTATTTGCAGATGACATGATACTATACATAGAGAATCCTAAAGATGCTACCAGAAAACTACTAGATCTAATCAATGAATTTGGTAAAGTAGCAGGATACAAAATTAATGCACAGAAATCTCTGGCATTCCTATATACTAATGATGAAAAATCTGAAACTGAAATCAAGAAAACACTCCCATTTACCATTGCAACAAAAAGAATAAAATATCTAGGAATAAACCTACCTAAGGAGACAAAAGACCTGTATGCAGAAAATTATAAGACACTGATGAAAGAAATTAAAGATGATACAAATAGATGGAGAGATATACCATGTTCTTGGATTGGAAGAATCAACATTGTGAAAATGACTATACTACCCAAAGCAATCTACAGATTCAATTCAATCCCTATCAAACTACCACTGGCATTTTTCACAGAACTAGAACAACAAATTTCACAATTTGTATGGAAACACAAAAGACCCCGAATAGCCAAAGCAGTCTTGAGAACGAAAAACGGAGCTGGAGGAATCAGGCTTCCTGACTTCAGACTATACTACAAAGCTACAGTAATCAAGACAGTATGTTACTGGCACAAAAACAGGAACAGGATAGAAAGCCCAGAGATAAATCCACGCACATATGGTCACCTTATCTTTGATAAAGGAGGCAGGAATGTACAGTGGAGAAAGGACAGCCTCTTCAATAAGTGGTGCTGGGAAAACTGGACAGCTACATGTAAAAGTATGAGATTAGATTACTCCCTAACACCATACACAACGATAAGCTCCAAATAGATTAAAGACCTAAATGTAAGGCTAGAAACTATCAAACTCTTAGAGGAAAACATAGGCAGAACACTCTATGACATAAATCACAGCAAGGTCCTTTTTGACCCACCTCCTAGAGAAATGGAAATAAAAACAAAAATAAACAAATGGGACCTAATGAAACTTAAAAGCTTTTGCACAACAAAGGAAACCATAAACAAGACGAAAAGACAACCCTCAGAATGGGAGAAAATATTTGCAAATGAAGCAACTGACAAAGGATTAATCTCCAAAATTTATAAGCAGGTCATGCAGCTTAATAACAAAAAAACAAACAACCCAATCCAAAAATGGGCAGAAGACCTAAATAGACATTTCTCCTAAGAAGATATACAGACTGCCAACAAACACATGAAAGATTGCTCATCATCACTAATCATTAGAGAAATGCAAATCAAAACTACAATGAGATATCATCTCACACCAGTCAGAATGACCATCATCAAGAAGTCTACAAACAATAAGTGCTGGAAAAGGTGTAGAGAAAAGGGAACCCTCTTACGCTGTTGGTGGGAATGTAAATTGATACAGCCACTGTGGAGAACAGTATGGAGGTTCCTTAAAAAACTACAAATAGAACTACCATATGACCCAGCAATCCCACTACTGGGCATATACCCTGAGAAAACCATAATTCAAAAAGAGTCATGTACCAAAATGTTCATTGCAGCTCTATTTACAATAGCCCAGAGATGGAAACAACCTAGGTGTCCATCATCGGATGAATGGATAAAGAAGATGTGGCACATATATACAATGGAATATTACTCAGCCATAAAAAGAGACGAAATTGAGCTATTTGTAATGAGGTGGATAGACCTAGAGTCTGTCATACAGCATGAAGTAAGTCAGAAAGAGAGAGAGAAATACCGTATGCTAACACATATATATGGAATTTAAGAAAAAAAATGTCATAAAAAACCTAGGGGTGAAACAGGAATAAAGACACAGACTTACTAGAGAATGGACTTGAGGATATGGGGAGGGGGAAGGGTAAACTGTGACAAAGCGAGAGAAAGGCATGGACATATATACACTACCAAACGTAAGGTAGATAGCTAGTGGGAAGCAGCCACATAGCACAGGGAGATCAGCTCGGTGCTTTGTGACCGCCTGGAGGGGTGCGATAGGGAGGGTGGGAGGGAGGGAGATGCAAGCAGGAAGAGATATGGGAACATATGTATATATATAACTGATTCATTTTGTTGTGAAGCTGAAACTAACATACCATTGTAAAGCAATTATACTCCAATAAAGATGTTAAAATGAAAAGAAAAAAAAAAGAAAGAAAATGAAAAAAGAGAAGATCCAGATGATAATCGGGAAGAAGGTAGAGGTGGTGGTGGTGATGTAGAAACATCTTCAGGTACCTGGAATAAAACAGCTCCTGTACAAACATGTCCTGCTCCAGTAGTTGTTACAGAAACCCCAGAACTGACAATGACTAGAGGCATGTATAGGCCTCTTGGGGTCAGGTTGACCACAGCAAGGAAAGCACCACAAGGACCACTAGAAATCTACAGTGATACACAGTTCCCATCCCCGCAGTCCACTGCCAAGCATGTAGAAAGCCAGAATAGGTGTTTAAAATGAATGCTACCTGAAGTTAAATGACCACGTATGGCACATCCACATCTTATTTAGGGACATGAATTTTTTACAAAGTAAATAATATGGGAAGAAATGTAAATTACATCAAATGGAAATTTTTCAGGGTGGCTTTTAAATTAAGTCCCAGACTTTTTGCCTCTTTGAGAGCACAGCTGGCTTGAACTTAAACCTCCACTTTGACCTGTTCCTCAGCTCTGTCCTACAGTGATTCACCACACTCATCTTTATCTGATCCACTCCCATAAAGTAGAAGTGTGGAGAGGTCTTTGAATAATGAGTAGAACTTTACTTGAATGAGGAAATTGTTGTCCTTACTTTATGCATAAAGAAAGAGATATGTATTGTCTATTATTTGCTAAAAGTGAGTCTTAGAAGGAATCACCATGTCATTATACAGCTTGTTAACTTTCCAGTTGCCTTGAAGTCGGTCCCAAAATAGGTTTTCAGTTAATAGTATTCAGCAGATTTGCTACCACAGAAAATAGGACTGTAGCGCTTCAGTACAGTATTCTATATTTTCTGTTCAACTGAAGCCTTAAAAAATGGTTTTGATAAGGATTTATAAACCAGTTTCCCCCTCCTGTCCCTTCCTCAAGATTTTTCTAAGGGGTGGCTTTTTTTTTTTAATTCAAGGAAGGATATTTTCAAAACAACCTAGTGAAGAAGAAATATTTACTGTTCACATTTCTTTTCCCTTAGGGATAAAGAAATGGAGAAGAGCTTTGAAGTAGTAAGACACAAAACTAGAGGTAGGGATGAGGTTTCAAAAAACCAGGCCCTTAAACTTCAGCTAGACAACCAGCATGCTGTGCTTGAGAATCAGAAAAGCAGCCACACAGTACAATTAAGGAATGGTGTTTGCTAACCCTTCTAAGGTAACTAGACCACAGCTAACCACCACGGACAGCCATCCATCGTCTATCTGATCTCTGCTGGATCTACAACGGATGCAGACCGCTCGGCATACGGGATCAGCCCTATTGCACTATGGAAGTTTAAAGTGTCACCACTGCTCTTTATGTGTATTGGATTTAGGGGGATTTTCATTGTTATATAAATGTGTGAACTAGATTCAGCAGTGTTCTTTCATAATTACTCTGCAAATACAAAAAAAACAAAAACTGCAGCCAGTGGTCATTTCAAAATCTTTTTATGTTCAGATACTGAGCCTTCGTAAGGGTTGACTACCTCAGATTTGCTGCACTCATTGTGAACTTCATGTGGATCACAATGTCTGGATAAGAAGGTTACAGCTTTTAAGTGCTGATGAGAAACTTGAAACCAGCTCTACTGGATTCCTATCAGAAATCCTGCAGAAAGTCAGCCATCTGGGTTCTGATCTGCTGTAAAAGATGAAGATTTAAGTGACCTTAATTAACCTGTCCTGTGCCCCATCCATAAGGAATACTCTGTAGTACACCATGGCTGTATTAGACTTTCTGGAACATGCTGCTCTCAAAAGAACTGATGTGTCCAGATAATCTGTGTAGGGCTGTGATTTATAATTTAAACTTTGGGTTGTATTCTGAGGTAAACACAAATTAAATTCAACCAAACTCGGGTCACCAAGTGGGAAAGTGGGGGGGGGCATAATCTTATTTCTTTTAGTAATTTTTTATTCGGGTAGTGCTCTTTCTGTGTTCCATATTAAGGATTTTTTTGGTTTTGGGGGTTTTTTTTGCTTTGACTTGGAATAGTTCTTTGACAGAGCATATTGCTTGGCTAAGTAACCTGAAACATGCATTAGAATTGTGAAATGTCTCATGAATATGTCAATCCCTAGAGTAGAAACAAATGGCCTTTGATGTAAAGGGCAGTAGATGCAGGGGGCTCTACTTCAGGTGATGCGGAAGCCTCCTCTAATCAGGTCTAAGTTGTATAGTAAACTGTGGTGGAAAGAGTATGGTTTCTGCTCAGGCCAAGGGAGTCACGGATGTGTCCTTATAAATTCAAGGCAGTGAGAGCAGAGCCTCAACGTAAAACCCACTGAAGTTTCATGGATCTTGCATGATCTCTGACAAGAATTCCAGATGCACTTGTGCCCAAATGTTTAAGGTGTTAGACATTCTGTAGATGCAGTGATTGTCCCAGCCTAGCTCTGTCGTCAACCTTCTGGTGTGTCTTTTTACATTGTTCATTTGGAGAGTCGGAGCAAAAGACAGGTGAGGTAGCCCTTCTGTTTTTAATAATTACAGCTTAAACTATACAGTAATTTTTAGTCCTGAAAAAGGACATCAGGACGCTACCCAGGATTACTGAAAAGTCTTTCCATCTAATGAGATAGTCTGGTAATTTTCTAGTTTTGTATCTTCGGTTTAATAGAAATATTTCAAAGTGGCATGTGACCACTTGATGCAGAGTCTGGGTTTCTCTATAATAAAATCCCTTTGCCAAGTGTAAGAGTTGCAGACTTGCTACTGGCAAGAGTGAAGCAAATGGGTGAGTAAAACTATCCTGATGCAGGAGCATTTTCCTCTAGGAGTTCAGAGTTGATAAAAGTGTTGATGCAGGAATCACACTCCTAGGAGGGTTACAGAGTCATCTGACAGGACCTGCGAACCATATCTGGGCAATAACGTTGGCATTATTTGAAGGCAGGCAGGATGTCTACGTTCTGATGTACTTGGGTACTTGCTGAGCCAGCCAAGGAGAGGTTGGATGATTGAGAAACAAAGGATTCTTGGTTAATCTGAAGAGTTCATTTGGGAACTAAAAATCTTTTAACAAATAATCTCTTCGACCTTGAGCCACATATTTCCCCTGAAAAGTATGCATTTTTTCCAGCAAAATTTTGTTGGGGGTTACATTATTAAGGAAAGAACTGAGATGAATATCTGGAAATGTTACTTAATGGAACAGAAATCTGAAGACCTGCAGGAGATTTAAAAATTCCAACCCTTGATACAACTTTTTAAAAGATTGTGAAATTATCAAAATGCACATGAATCAAGTTTTAATATGCTGTATGATGGGTGGATGAGGCTGTCCATTGTAACATTTCTTTCTCTGAATTCTCAGGCATGGTTTGGCAGTGCAAAAACTCTGTAACATTAACAAAGTCAATAAAAAGTAAATACATGGGAAAAAAAGACAAAAGATTACTTAAGGACGGACATGAATCAAAAGATTATAAAATAGCAAAAGAATTCATAAAAAGCTGAGCAAGGGCTAAGACATCACATCTGAGACAGTTGACTTTGTAACTAAGTTACTGGGAGTTGTATAAGAAAACATCAAAAGGGATTTCAAAGCACAATAAAATTTATTTCTTTACAAACACGTAACAATATTTCTTCTGACATCTGCCATGCTCAGAGTCACACTACATACAAAATTATTTAATCCTCCAGAAATACATAAAAGAATGGTTGAATCTCTAAGAAGATGATAATGACCAATGATGTCTACAGTGCACACCTATGTACTCCAAGCCACAGGATTTCAGACAGGACTGTACAGTGTTTTCAAAGCCATAGTTACTGAGCTAAAATTTTGTGATGATTCAGAGATCCTCACATTTCATGGCACTGTCCTGGATGGCTTCTCCCAAGAGACCTTCATACCCATGTGTTTTGGCCATACCAATATGACGAGCATCACATTCTTTCAGTGCGTATATCACAGCTTCATCGCAATAACCACCCTTAGGGTGTACCTAGGAAAACTAAAAAAGGAAGATGATGATCACTAATATTTTAGGAGGGTTACATTTTTACTATTGTTTCCCATTAACTTTGGGTCCCTAATGTCATGTGGATGACTTCTTTGTGTAATTAAAATCTTTTTAAAACATGAAGTTGAAAATGAACATATGGTAAGTTTATTTAACATGTAACTGAAAAAAAAGGGACATCTGGGGACTTCCCTGGTGGTGCAGTGGTTAAGAATCTGCCTGCCAATGCACGAGACACGAGTTCGATCCCCAATGCATGGGACACGGGTTCAATCCCTGGTCCGGGAAGATCCCACATGCCATGGAACAACTAAGCCCATGTGTCACAATTACTGAGCCTGCACTCTGGAGCCCATGAGCCAACATTACTGAGCCCACGTGCTGCAACTACAGAAGCCTGTGTGCCTAGAGCCCGTGCTGCACAACAAGAGAAGCCCTGCAATGAGAAACCTGCAACCTGCAACAAAAATTAGCCCCTGCTTGCCGCTAGTAGAGAAAGCCTGCACATAGCAATGAAGATCCAATGCAGCCAAAAATAATTTTTTTAACTAAATAAATAATGGGGAACATCCTGCCTGTATCCAAGTAAGGTAAATATACAAAGAAAATAGACATCAGACTCAATGGAAATGTAGGAGAAATACAAAGATGTAATTAAAAGAGACACTTTACCATACTACCCAAGGCAATTTACAGATTCAATGCAATCCCTATCAAATTACCAATGGTATTTTTCACAGAACTGGAACAAAAAAATTTTTAATTTGTACAAAACCACAAGAGAACCCCAAATAGTCAAAACAATCTTGAGAAAGAAGAATGGAGTTGGATGAATCACACGCCCTGACTTCAAACTATACTACAAAGCTACAGTAATCAAAACAGTATGGTACTGGTACAAAAACAGAAATATAGATCAGTGGAACAGGGTAGAAAGCCCAGAAATAAACTCACACACCTATGGTCAATTAATCTATAACAAAGAAGGAAAGAATATAAAATGGATTAAAAACAGTCTCTTCAATAAGCGGTGCTGGGAAAATTGGACAACTACGTGTAAAAGAATGAAATTAGAATATTTTCTATCATATACAAAAATAAACTCAAGATGGATTAAAGAACTAAATGTAAGACTACTATAAACCTCTTAGAGGAAAATGTAGGCAGAACACTCTTTGACATAAATCGCAGCAATTTTTTTTGGATCCATCTCCTAGAGTAATGGAAATAAAAACAAACAAACTAAGTAACTAACAAAAATAAATGGGACCTAATTAAACTTGAAAGCTTTTTCTCAGCAAAGGAAACCATAAACAAAGTGAAAAGGCAACTATGGACTCGGAGAAAATATTTGCAAGCTATGCTACTGACAAGGGATTAATTTCCAAAATATACAAAGAGCTCATAAGCTTAATTAAAAAAAAAAAAGATAACCTAATCAAAAAATAGGCAGAAGACCTGAATAGACATTTCTCCAAAGAAAACATACAGGTGGCCAACAGGCACATGAAAAGATGCTCAATATCATTAATTATTAGAGAAATGCAAATCAAAACTGCAATGAGGTATCAGCTCATACTAGTCAGAATGCCCAACATTAAAAAGTCTACACATAATGATGCTGGAGAGAGTATGGAGAAAAAGAAACCCTCCTACATTGTTGGTGGGACTGTAAATTGGTACAGCCACTATGGAGAACAGTATGGAAGTTACTTAAAAAACTAATAGAGGTATTATATGATCCTGCAATCCTACTCCTGATTATATATCTGGAGAAAACTCTAATTCAAAAAGATACACACACCTCAATGTTCATAGCAGCACTATTTACAATAGCCAAGACATGGAAGCAACCTAAGTGTCCATCAACAGATGAATGGATAAAGAGGATGTGTTATATATGCACAGTGGAATATTACTCAGCCATAAAAAAAGAATGAAATAATGCCATTTGCAGCAACATGGAGGGACCTAGAGATTATCATATTAAGTAAAGTCAGACAGAGAAAGATAAATATCATATGATATCACTTATATGTGGAATCTTAAAAAAATTATATAAATGAACTTATTTATGAAATAGAAATAGACTTACCAAAATAAAACACAAATTTTGGTTACCAGAGTGGATAGTGGCAGGGGGAATAAATTAGAAGTTTGGGATTAACATATACACATTACTATGTGTAAAATAGATAAACAACAAAGACCTACTGTATAATACATGGAACTATATTCAGTGTCTTGTAATAACCTATAATGGCAAAGAATATGAAGAATATATATATACACACATATATTATTATTATGTACATATATACATATACATATATGTATATATATATAACTGAATCACTTTACTGTACACCTGAAGCTAACTTAACATTATAAATTAACTATCCTTCAATTTTTAAAAATGGTTAAAAAAAAAGACACTTTAAGTGAAAAGTACTTTATTTCACTTGTTTAGGTTATAATAGACTTAATGACTCATTTCTGAAAATGGCATAATATATACACTCATTTTCATAAACTGAAGCAATCCTACTAGAACAAAAGGAATTCTTAGTGAAGAAATGAAGAAAAGTTTGATAACTAGGCTAAACATCAAGGGTGCTAAGAAGCTGGAAATCTGATCTACTGAATCCTACCACTAATTTTCTGTCCCCTTTGAGTTCCCATTTTCTTTCCAATTCTGTGAATGGACATAGACATACTAACACTTCCTACATTTTGAAAGATTAAGGGGACTCAAGAAAATACCTTCATTTATTCACTCAAAAATTGTTTTGTAGTAGTTTGTTTTTTGGTTTTGATGCCTTTCTTTAGGCCTGCTAAAATGTCATGCACCAAGTGGCATTCAGTATTTGCCAAATAACATAAAAGATGAGTTTGAACATAAAATGGAGGGGAAGAAACCTCTATTTAATGATCAAAGAAAGAAATGAGTACAGCAGCAAAAAATCTTTACTTGTAAATACTGACCCATATTATTAATAATTACTCTTAACCTATAATAAGAACCCAGGTAATATAATTTAGTATCAAGAATAAGACAATTATATGAATAATTATAAAATATGACAGAATACAGGAAGTGAGCATGTATTACAAGGTTTAATGAGAAATGAGATATGGGACTCACTGACCAAAATGTTCCATCCTTTAACTTTTATCACTATCTTTTTTCTTCAGTCTCATCCGAGTCTCCAAGCATTGTTTCTTCCACTCCCTCCCTGTTTTTCTTTACCTTCTCTCCTTTCTTCAGTTCCAATCCATTTTAGAGCCCCTGTGTTATTAATCCCTTTTTTGCTAATATCTCAATTTCTCCTATTCAATTATTCATGTTACATCCATTTGGCTATCCATACTGGCCTTCCCTCAGTTCTTCAAAAGTGCCATGCTCATTCCCACTTCATGGCCTTTGCATATGTTGTTTGCTCTGCCTAGAACACTCTTTCATGTCCCCAAATTCCTTTAATCCCCTCCCACTTTGCCTAGCTAGTTCTTCATTCTCCAGATATCTTTCTGCACCTCATCCCAGGGAAACCATACTTGACTCTCAGTTTAAGTTACACCCTTTTAAACATGCTGTACAGACCCTTGTAAAACCCTTGACACCTGAAATTAGTTATCAAGTCTTCTTTTATGTTAGATTATAACCTCCACTAGGGTGGGTTCCAATTCTGTCCCAGTCATTGCTAAATCCCCAGCGCTGTTTTCTCATTTGATACACCTAAGACATTTGATAAATATTTGTTCCATGAATGAATAAACAAGAGGAGAAAGAAACCCTATACATTCAGTTGGAATGATCACTCAAGGATTTATGGTGGAGGAAGCCTTGTGAGATAGGCTTTGAAAATGGACACAATAGTGAGAGGCTGCGGAAATAGTTGGTGCTGAGGTTTGGAGACAAGAGAGCTGGAGGGTGCTTGGGGAAGAGTAGACAGTTCAGTTTGGCTGTAGAGTATGGACCATATAGGAGAGTAGGAAAAGATTACATTGGAAAGGAAGGTCAACATAATATGGTGGAGGAAGGCCTGTCTTGAAAATAAATACTTAATTTTGTATTTGCTGATGAGAGAATGAAGGAATTGGCTACATAGGCTAAATGAAAAGGGAAAAAGAATGAATGGAGGAAACTTGTTCTGATCTAAGCGACAGTCCAGCAAAAAGTAAAAAAAAACTGGACAGCTGACTGCAGAACATAAAAGAAAAACCAGTAATCAAAAGAATTATACGGGGCTTGCCTTGTGGCACAGTGGTTAAGAATCCGCCTGCCAATGCACGGGACACGGTTTGAGCCCTGGTCTGGGAAGATCGCACGTGCTGCGGAGCAACTAAGCCCGTGCACCACAACTACTGAGCCTGCGCTCTAGAGCCCACAGGCCACAACTACTGAAGCCCGTGCGCCTAGAGCCTGTGCTCTGCAACAAGAGAAGCCACCGCAATGAGAAGCCCATGCATCACAAAGAAGAATGGCCCCCGGCTCACCGCAGCTAGAGAAAGCCTGCGCGCAGCAACAAAATCCCAACGCAGCCAAAAATAAATAAATAAAATAAAAATAAAAAAAAGAATTGTATGTATAAGGTGTATTCTGTGGAGAAAGACTAAAATGTTTAACCAAAGTATTTGGGAGGAGATAAGAAAAAGAGATAAGCCAGTGTGCTTCCTGAGGTTTCTATAAGAGTAACTGGAAAAATGGTGAAACCAGGAAAATTAGGATAATCTGGCTTTAGGGATGGTGAGGGAGGGAAATGCTGAGTTTATTTTGTAACATTATTGAGCTGGATTTTTTAAAAACTTGCCTAGAATACCGTAGTCTTAGAGTGAACACTGTAGATCAGTGGCTGAAGATTAATGCAGAACTTCTGCGCTAATGAGATTTTATAATTACATTTCTGGTAATTCCTTTAGTCTGTTTTTCACATGCTTCAAGCCATAGGATAAGCATAGTGTGTTGTTTTGGAGAAATAACTGTGCAGAAAATTTGAGGCAATAACCACCAACAAACTTAATCCCTTTCCCCAACTTAAAAATATTTTTATGTTAAAATAAACAGAAATGTGTTAGAAGAGAAAGCAAGATTCACTTGGATTTTTAAAAGACACTCTCAAATTCAAAGAAATGTCATGCTTGGCAAACTGCTTTAGGGTTTATCTTCCTTGCCCCATCTCTCCACCCCTCATTTGGAGTTTCTTTTGCTAAATAAGTTGTCTAAATAGCTTGTCCACATCCATTGTTGCTGGTAAGTGGTATAGCAAGAATTTTAAACCAGATCTCTCTAGAGCATGCACTCTTAAAACTACTTCACTATATATTATTAAATATTCAACGGTATTCGAGTTTTCGTTAACATTGTATTTAGCATCACTCACCAAGTAAGTGACAACATAATGCCAAATACTGGCAGCTGGTATTTTTCAATAATGAATTAGCAGGGTCTCCAAGAATGCAATCAGAGCAAGTGAATTTTCACAGTGCTTGGGAGAAACCGAAGACGGGATCATCAAAAGGATTAGTGTGCTATTTCCTAGTTCAGTGACCATTAATTACATGGGTATGTTAAACCATCCTTCAAACTTTTAAAACATAAAGCTGACATCATTTTCCTGTTCAAAATCTTGAAAGCACAGTTTAGAAAGTCCTTCACAATCTGGTTCCAAACTATCATTCAACAATGAATCCCCACACGATCCACCTCAAATACACTGTACTTTCAATTAATTAGTTATTTAAGACAACTAAAAATCTTCCAGAAAAAGTAAACTAAAGTAAAGACTTCAAGAGTTAGTAAGGGTTGGTCAGATTAAAATGGGGAAACAGGGTCGGGAAGGAGAGAGCTCCAGGCAAGAACAGGCAGAAACAACGTTATGTGGAAGAAAGAGCCAAGTCCACTGAATAGAGTTCACTGAGGGAAGGATGGTAGGAGATGAGGCTGAAAAGGCAGGTAGGCAAAAGCCAGAAGCCTGAAAGAGGACTTTGTAAATCATGTGGGATGTGGGCTTTCCCTTCAAGGGCAATGGGAAGTCCACAAATGGTACCGAGCAAGGGGTGACATGCTCAGATCAGACATGCACTTAAGAAAGTTCACTTGGAAATGGTATTAACAGGCACTGTACCATGACTGCTACTTCCAGATGTACACCCTCCACTGACTTCTACAGGTAAATGTGGAAACTGATTAGTGGATTTACTTAACAAAATTGTGGTTTGAATTCTAATCAGATTTTAAAATACAGTAATTGAAAACACAAAGTCTTTTCCCTTAAAGACTTGGGATGCATGTTAGTGTGTTTTTTATAAACTTTAGTAACTGTAATAAGCAAATTACTTTGAAGCATTCCATTTTTTAAATGTCACTCAGTGCATGAAATGTGATATTACAGCATTGCCAAACTACTTTATAATCTTTTAAAAAGGTGTTTATTTGAATACACAAATATGATCAATGAATACAGAAGTATATAATCACCAAGAGAAGTTACTAGAGTTTTCATAATGATCTTTTGGCTTTTCCTCTGCTGATATTGGTGCCAAAGAAATTAGGTTATAACTATTGTTTCTCTTTGTGCCTGAAGAAACATTTCCAAGTACAGAATGAATGGAGTTCATTCAGAAGCCTTGCAAATGGGCTGTGGCCCCTTATTATGCATAATGGACCCCAGCAAGGATATTTAGAACAAAACCAACTTTTACTTTTTAACCCATTGACAAGGTCCTACATTTTAAAGGAGCTCTACACACTGGATTTACTTAGGTTTATCTGTTCCTTTATCACAATTTCTATAGAAGAATATTAAGGATACTAGACAGTCTTCCACTCAGAGAAGGCAGCTGAATTTTTTTTTTTAATAACAGGGTAAATCACATGTTGTTTAAAACTTAAATTACAGAGAACATAGGATTTTCCAATAGACTAAGCCAGACACAATGACATGAAATAATATTTGAGAAAAAAATAAAGAGAAAGAGAGCTTGGTGGAGAGGGCAAGTCCCTATGAAAGAACAAAGCTGAAAAAGTAATGCATTTTCAATAAACCTAAGTTTTTGGTTGTTACTGCTGTCCCTGAATATATCAGGGCTTCGTGTACTTTAACTGATATTTTAAAAGGCAAGAGATGACACTACAACAGTTGGAAGAAGTAGCCCACTTCCTCCACACCCTCTTGATACTTACCCTCACTCCTTTGTGTGGTCTTGGCTTATGCAGTATCCTGTCTCATTATGACTGGCCTATGAAGAGTCAAACAACTGTCATCAACAGTGTAGTATCAAACTGAGGGTCCCATATTTTTGTTAAACATACCCATTTTGTCAACTTAGTCTTTTTTCTCCCCTGTTTAAACCACAGAACAACCTCCTAAAGGTGCCAAGTTCACAGCTGGCGAATTAGCAGAGAAGTAAACTGTAATCTAATGCAATGGCTTCAGAAAAAGTCAAGAGATTGGGCTTCCCTGGTGGCGCAGTGGTTGAGAGTCCGCTTGCCACTGCAGGGGACACGGGTTCGTGCCCTGGTCCGGGAAGATCCCACATGCCGCGGAGCGGCTGGGCCCGTGAACCATGGCCGCTGAGCCTGTGCGTCCGGAGCCTGTGCTCCGCAACGGGAGAGGCCGTACCGCAAAAAAAAAGTCAAAAGATTTTAATCTGAGAGGAAAGGAATTCCAAATTTTTGACCCACAAGTTCAACATTTAAAGGTTCCCAAGTATTTTTTTTAGCAAGGGAACTAATTTATTCCTAGATTGGCCCGGTGGTGGATTTCCCTTTGTCTCAAAGTAATTTGCTGGTTGGACTACAGAGGACTCACAGAAACCCAGTGAAAAGAGAGTAACGAGGTAGAAAGGAGATGGGTTCTTGGCATGTGCTTGCACATCAGCCTGCATTTCTGAGGGCACATCCAGGGGCTGGCTGAGGAATCTACCTCCCCTATTTCACTCGCCAGCAGGGGATCAGCAATGCTCCCTCACATTGTATACTTTTGAAGTACTTGACAGAAACTCTTCTTAATGGAGATATTAAAGATTAAAGAACAATTCTGAGACTGAATCATTTTGGGAAGAAAGAAAACTGTCTAAGTCAAGTGAAACCACCTCTGACAGAGCTCAGCTCTCCTTTTCCCAGGAGCTCTTCAAGGGCTAAAGGCTGCAGAGAGATAATTGCTAATTAACCCCTTCATGTTTTCATGTAAATATTTATGCAACTTGTCACATATCCAGAGTTGTATTTTTATTATATAAATATCGTATAATGACTGTACATATACTCTAAGCATTTTATTATATAACAATATTATATAATTACAGTAAAAATAATGGTAGTTTACCTCATTGGGTTGTGGAGAGGATAAAATGAGATAATAAGTATAAAGTGCTCATAGCCATATTCCTGGTGCACTGTAATTACTCAGTATATGGTCACTACTATAATTATTGCTGTTATGGAAGCTGTTCATGTAAAGCTTTATTTCTTCATCCAGCTACAAATACCTTTTAATGGAGATACCAGAGGCTAAATAGTAACTGAGATTTAAGTGGAATCTGGAAAATAAAAAGATAAACTTTTGATCCAGAGGTATTTATACAGTTTCAAACCACCCCAGGACTTAGATTTCTTGTAGGTGCCTTAATTCCTGAAGTTTGTGAAGAGATTTGCACTTTCAAGCATTTAGGCTTTGATAATGAATTAGGCAATTTGAATCCTGACTAATCCATGACTTAGTCTCTCTATTCCTTAGTTTTAGTCTCTCTATTCCTTAGTTTTCTTGTGTGCAAAATGGGACTAATAGCTCTACCTACACCTCAGGATTGTTATGAAAAATTTGTAGACCCCTGCTCTTCGGCACAATTACCCATGCATTGAGAATTCCTCAATACCATGATCCATCTGTTTGAGAAATAACTCCCTCAATCTTTCCTAACTCCCCCTTTATTTGCAAAAGTCTAGGATGACTCACTCCACAGTTACAACATCCAAGATGCCCATGCACCTTACTTCAGTTCCTGGCATACTCCAGAGCCCACAATTAGCACCTATATGCACCTTGTCTTTCCCTCTAGGGTCAAAGTGAAAAAAGAGAAACCAGAAGTGGTGGTTTCTATACAGTCATTAGCAGTTAAACAACAACAACCAAAAATAACTTAGACCAAAAAAGTTAAAAAAAAAAGTTACTAAAAGAAAAAGTTCTGGCTTCTGGAACAGAGGAAGGAAGAAAAGTTATGAGATAATAATCTGTTATATTCTACAGGGAGTAGAGATACCTAGGTCAAAAGTAAAGAAAATTGGTTGATTTACTCCCTAGAAAATGACAAGAAAACTGAGGTTCAGAAAAGTTAAATGAAGAAGTAAGTATTGAAAGCAAAAAAACAAAACACAAACAAACACACAAAAAGTTAAATGAGAGTTCCACATAGGTATGTTATGAAATTCTTGCTCACTATGCCCACCTTGAAGCAAGAGAAGGGGATTATTGTAATATCCCAAGTTGGAAATATGAATATATTTTCTGGGTAAAGTTATTAAATAGAGTGATTATTTATATATTGGGTTTAATAGAATTTTGTAAGTGGCCTAAAAATGCCTACAGTAATAATAACTGCCATTTAATTAAATGCCAATGTAGTAGATGTTTTTCTGATTTTTTTTTTTTTTGCGGTACGTGGTCCTCTCACTGCTGTGGCCTCTCCCGTTGCGGAGCACAGGCTCCGGACACGCAGGCTCAGCGGCCATGGCTCACAGGCCCAGCAACTCCGCGGCATGTGGGATCTTCCCGGACCGGGGCATGAATCCGTGTCGCCTGCATCGGCAGGAGGACTCTCAACCACTGCGCCACCAGGGAAACCCTGTTTTTCTGATTTTGCCATCCAACATTCATTCTCCTTTCTTGTGATAACACTACCTACATCTCCTTTGGGGAACCATGTTCCCTGTGCCTTCTGTCCTTATGTTTTGGATGGAGATGAAATCATCCCTGATTCTGGAGTTAGGTATGTGATCTAGGTCTGGACAATCAAAACATTGAAGTTCCCTGGACCTACAATTATTTCAGGGCTGGAAACATGCAAAAGTGGATTTAATCAAAGTGAGGCCAGGAGTTTTGCAGGTATTTCTGAGGAGAGTTGACCCTTTTTTCTGTTAGATTGGAAATCGGGAAGATGTTAATATAGAGTTGCTGGGAGTCAGCATTAAGAACTTCTTTCAAAATAAGGCAAGTATCAAGAAAAGCAGGCTGAAGAAATGCATTGAGATCAAATCCTGAGAGTATTGTTTGAACCCTTAATATCTTGGTAAAGAAAGGTAATTATTTTTTTTTAATTTTAACCAATTTTTTTCCTTCCCTCCTTCCTTCCTTCTTTCCTTCTTTCCTTTTTCTTTCCTCCTTCCCTCCCTTCCTCTCTTCCTTCTTTCCTTCGTTTCTTTTATGCCTGCAACTGAGAGTGTTAATACAATCTATTTTATGTTAGCCAGTATATATACTTTTTCTTTAACCCACAAAACAATCCTATGGCTGGGCATAATTATTCTCATTTTCGGATCACGACTGAGGAATTCCATGGTCATGCACCTAATATGCCACAATGCTACGATGTCAATGTCAGTCCAAAGTGGTCTTCACTACACTCCCTGCTCTCAGAGAACAGGGCTCCTAAGGGACCAAGCCTTGAGGTTTCAACAGCTCACATATTCTAATAATTTAGGGGCCATATCTATATGAGAGACATGAAGTGACAATAACACATTTGCTTTGGCCTGTGATTGAAAATAAATGATTTACTTTTGAAAATGTAGTGATTCCTTGACCAGGCCACATTTTTTTAAAATTTATTTTATTGGAGTATAGTTGATTTACTATGTTGTGTTAGTTTCTGGTGTGCATACAGGCACTTTTTAGAATATTACTGTAATAATTGTCATAGATAAGTCATTTATAAAATGTATTTCTTTAAAGCAAATTATATTTTCCACTTTTAGCCTAATGTCAGGTATATGTCCAAGAGAAAATTTTTATACTCATTCATCCTATAACAGACATTTAGAGATGTTTAGACATTTAGAGCATATCAGGCACTAAGCAATGGAGTATCTGTACTGAGTTGCCTAGAACAAAAATTTGCCTGAAGTGGTTATATCCACTTCAGGATATATGTGTTATATCTTGTGTGGCAATGTAACACTTTCCTTTACATGTGAAACTTCATAGGGAATCACTTTTTTTCAAAGGATAAGACCCTGAGAGGCAGTACTGAATAAACCTCTCTGTGTCTCAGTTTCCTCACCAGTAAAATGAGGATGATACTAATAGTACTATTATTAGTAGTACCCCATCCTCTGCTAAGTTTCTCAGTTAAGTGAATCTGACTTAACTATCTAGCTGTTAAGTTTGAATATTTATAGATTTGATTTTCATAGGGTTCGATTCACTTTTATCTCTCTCATGCTCTTTCACACACATATGAATATGCTACATAAATTATCTCCCAAAATGAGCAAGTTATAATACATGCCCAGCATGGAAATATAAGTTAAATTGTATTTTATCAAAGAACCAAAGATTGTTGCTATATAAAATGAATAAGGAAATATATCAACACAGTTTTCATTGTAAAAATACATTGTTTAAAATACCTCTCTTCTCAAATTTTCTGTTAAAGTTAATGTAGCCACGTGGCTTATATAAGTTTTAACAAAACCAAAGCCAAGTACCTTTAACCATTTAAAGTATGGTGACTTCAGAACAGTGACAGTATGGTTATTTAAATAATGTTATGTTGTGTGCACATATTCTGTCTTTCTATCTATTTAGACGAGAGAGGATAGGCTAAGGCAATAGGGAAATCTCTCAAATAAACTTGGAAATTAGAGAAATTTCCCTTTATTCTTCTCACCATAATAAGCTAGAATGGATCATTGGAATCTATTTCAAACAAATCAAAAGTCTCCTAGTATATTTGTATTGCAAAGACCAAAACATCTAAGTTGTCATCTCAGAGCAGAATATAGCTTAGAAAACAAACATATTTATTTTCCAGATTTATTGAGTTATGAGCCACAGATAAAAATTCTGTATAGGTCTTCCCTGGTGGCGCAGTGGTTGAGAGTCCACCTGCTGATGCAGGGGACACGGGTTTGTGCCCCGGTCCGGGAAGATCCCACATGCCGCGGAGCGGCTGGGCCCGTGAGCCATGGCCGCTGAGCCTGCGCGTCTGGAGCCTGTGCTCCGCAATGGGAGAGGTATATTTAAATTATACAACATGATTTTTTTAAAGGTGTACAATGTGGTGATTTCAGATATTATACATTGTGGAATGATTACCACAACCAAGTTAACACATCCATCACCTTGCATAGTTACCTGTTTTGTGTGTGCGGTAAGAACACTTAAGATCTACTCTCTTAGCAAATTTCAAGTATAAATTATGGTATCATTGACTATAATCACCCTGCTGTAAAATGGATCCTCAGAACTTGTTCATCTTATAAATGAAAATTTGTACCCTTTGACCAACATCTCCCTACTCTTCCCCAACCCCTGGCAACCACCAGTCTACTCTCTGATTCTATGAATTTGATTTTTTTATATTCCACATATATGTGAGATCATACACTATTTGTCTTTTTGTGTCTGTCTTATTTCACTTAGCATAATGCCTTCTAGTTTTAGCCGTGTTGTTACAAATGGCAGGATTCCTTTTTTATGGCTGAATAATATTCATATATATATTAGTAATATATATATATACTATGTAATATATAGTGTCTCTCTCTCTCTATATATATATATATAAAATTTTCTTATTCATTCATTCATACACAGAAATTGTTTCCATATCTTGGCTACTGTGAATAATGCTGCAATGAACATGAGAGTGCAGATATCTCTTCAAGAGACTGATTTCATTTCCCACCCAGAAGTGGAATTGCTGGGTCATGCAATGGTTTTATTTTTAACTTTCTCAGGAACACCCATATTGTTTTCCATAATGGCTGTATCAATCTACATTTCCAATAACAGTACACAAGTTTTCCCCTTCTCTACATTCTTGTCAATGCTTATCTCTAGTACTTTTGATAATAGCTGTCCTAAAACCTGTGAGGTGGTATCTCATTGTTTATTTATTTATTTATTTATTTATTTATTTATTTATTTATGGCCGTGTTGGGTCTTTGTTGATGCACACGGGCTTTCTCTAGTTGTGGCGAGCAGGAGCTGCTCTTGGTTGCGGTGCGTGGGCTTCTCATTGTGGTGGCTTCTCTTGTTGTGGAGCATGGGCTCTAGGCGTGTGGGCTTCAGTAGTTGTGGCACATGAGCTCAGTAGTTGTGGCTTGCGGGCTGTAACCGCAGGCTCAGTAGTTGTGGCACACAGGCTTAGTTGCTCCGCAGCATGTGGGATCTTCCCGGACCAGGGCTCAAACCCGAGTCCCCTGCATTAGCAGGCGGATTCTTAACCACTGCGCCACCAGGGAAGTCCTCATTGTGGTTTTGATTTGCATTTCTCTGACAATTAGTGATATTGAGCACTTTTCATATACCTGTTAGCCATTTTTGTGTCTCTTTGGAAAAATGTCTCTTCAGGTCCTTTGCCTATTTTTCAACCAGGTTATTTGTTTTTTTGCTGTTGAGTTGTATGAGTTCTTTGAATATTTTGTATACTAATCCCTTATCAGATATATGGTTTGCAAATATTTTTTTCCCATTTTGTAGGTTGCCTCTTCATATTAATTGTTTCCTTTGATGTATAGATTTTTAGTTTGATATACTCTCAGTTGTTTATTTTTGCCTTTGTTGCCTGTGATTTTTGTGTCATATCCAAAAAATCATTGTGCAGACCAATGCCAAGAAGCTTTTTCCCTATGTTTTCTTCTAGGAGTTTTATGGTTTCAGGACATATATTTATATTTAAGTCTTTAATCCATATTAAGTTGATTTTTGTGTAAGGTGTAAGATAAAGGTTCAGTTTCATTCTTTTTTTTCTTTTGAATTTTATTTTATTTGTTTTTTTTACACAGCAGGTTCTCATTAGTTATCCATCTTACACATATTAGTGTATACATGTCAATTCCAATCTCCCAACTCATCACACCACTCCCCCCAAACCCCGCATGCCACTTTCCCCCTTGGTGTCCATACGTTTGTTCTCTACTTCTGTGTCTCAATTTCTGCCCTGCAAACTGGTTCAACTGGACCATTTTTCTAGGTTCCTCATATATGTGTTAATATACTATATTTGTTTTTCTCTTTCTGACTTACTTCACTCTGTATGACAGTCTCTAGATCAATCCACGTCTCTACAAATGACCCCGTTTCATTCCTCTTTATGTCTGAGTATTATTCATTGTATATATGTACCACATCTTCTTTATCTATTCGTCTGTCGATGGGCATTAAGGTTGCTTCCATATCCTGGCTATTGTAAATAGTGCTGCAATGAACATTGGGGTGCATGTGTCTTTCTGAATTATGGTTTTCTCTAGGTATATGCCCAGTAGTGGGATTGCTGGGTCATATGGTAATTCTATTTTTAGTTTTTTAAGGAACCTCCATACTGTTCTCCATAGTGGCTGTATCAATTTACATTCCCATCAACAGTGCAAGAGGGTTTCCTTTTCTCCACACCCTCTCCAGCATTTATTGTTTGTAGATTTTCTGATGATTCCCATTCTAACTGGTGTGAGGTGATACCTCATTGTAGTTTTGATTTGCATTTCTCTAATAATTAGTGATGTTGAGCAGATTTCCATGTGCTTCTTGACCATCTGTATGTTTTCTTTGGAGAAATGGCTATTTAGGTCTTCTGCCCAATTTTGGATAGGGTTGTTTGTTTTTTTAATATTGAGCTGCATGAGCTGTTTACGTATTTTGGAGATTAATCCTTTGTCCATTGATTCGTTTGCAAATATTTTCTCCTGCTCTGAGGGTTGTCTTTCCATCTTGTTTGTAGTTTCCTTTGCTGTGCAAAAGCTTTTAAGTTTCATTAGGTCCCATTTGTTTATTTTTGTTTATATTTCCATTACTCTAGGAGGTGGATCAAAAAAGATCTTGCTGTGATTTTTGTCAAAGAGTGTTCTTCCTATGTTTTCCTCTAAAAGTTTTATAGTGTCTGGTCTTACATTTAGGTGTCTAATCCACTTTGAGTTTATTTTTGTGTATGGTGTTAGGAAGTGTTCTAATTTCATTCTTTTACATGTAGCTGTACAGTTTTTCCCAGCACCACTTATTGAAGAGACTGTCTTTTCTCCAGTATATCCTTGCCTCCTTTGTCATAGATTAGTTGACAATAGGTGCGTGGGTTTATCTCTAGGCTTCCTATCCTGTTCCATTGAGCTATATTTCTGTTTTGGTACCAATACCATGTTGGTTTTTCCTTTGCTGCTTTCCATAATTTTTCTTTGTCTTTAGTTTTTGCCAATTTGATTACTATGTGTCTCAGTGTGTTTCTCCTTGGGTTTATCCTGTATGGGACTCTCTGCCCTTCCTGGACTTGGGTGGTTATTTCCTTACCCATGTTAGGGAAGTTTTTGACTATAATCTCTTCAAATGTTTTCTCGGGTCCTTTCTCTCTCTCTTCTCCTTCTGGGACCCTTATAATGTGAATGTTGTTGCATTTAATGTTTTCCCAGAGGTCTCTTAGGCTGTCTTCATTTCTTTTCATTATTTTTTCTTTATTCTGTTCCACAGCAGTGAATTCCCCCATTTTGTCTTCCAGGTCACTTATCCGTTCTTCTGCCTCACTTATTCTGCTATTGATTCCTTCTAGTGTAGTTCTCATTTCAGTTATTGTATTATTTATCTCTGTTTGTTTGTTCTTTAATTCTGCTAGGTCTTTGTTAGACATTTCTTTTATCTTCTCCATCTTTGTCTCCATTCTTTTTCCGAGGTCCTGGATCATCTTCACTATCATTATTCTGAATTCTTTTTCTGGAAGGTTGCCTATCTCCACTTCATTTAGTTGTTTTTCTGGGGTTTTATCTTGTTCCTTCATCTGGTATATAGCCCTCTGCCTTTTCATCTTGTCTATCTTTCTGTGAATGTGGTTTTAGTTCCACAGGTGGCAGGATTATAGTTCTCTTGCTTCTGCTGTCTGCCCTCTGGTGGATGAGGCTATCTAAGAGGCTTGTGCACGTTTCCTGATGGGAGGGACTGGTGGTTGGTAGAGCTGGCTGTTGCTCTGGGGGCAGAGCTCAGTAAAACTTTAATCCGCTTGTCTGCTGATGAGTGGAGCTGGGTCCCTTCCCTGTTGGTTTTTTGGCCTGAGGCGACCCAACACTGGAGCCTACCCGTGGTCTTTGGTGGGGCTAATGGTGGACTCTGGGAGGGCTCGCCAAGGAGTACTTCCCAGACTTTCTGCTGCCAGTGTCCTTGCCCTCACAGTGAGACACAGCCACCCCCCGCCTCTTCATGAGACCCTCCAACACTAGCAGGTAGGTCTGGTTCAGTCTCCTATGGGGTCACTGCTCCTTCTCCTGGGTCCTGATGCACACACTACTTTGTGTGTGTCCCCCAAGAGTGGAGACTCTGTTTCCCCCAGTCCTGTTGAAGTCTTGCAATCAACTCCCTCTAGCCTTCAAAGTCTGATTCTCTAGGAATTCCTCCTCCTTTTGTGGGACCACCCGGTTTGGAAGCCTGACGTGGGGCTCAGAACCTCCACTCCAGTGGGTGGACTTCTGTGGTATAAGTGTTCTCCAGGTGGTGAGTCACCAACCCGGAAGTTATGGGATTTGATTTTATTGTGAATGTGCCCCTCCTACCGTCTCATTGTGTCTTCTCCTTTGTCTTTGGATGTGGGGTATCTTTTTTGGTGAGTTCCAGTGTCTTCCGGTTGTTGATTGTTCAGCAGTTAGTTGTGATTCTGGTTCTCTCACAAGAGGGAGTGAGGGCACGTCCTTCTACTCTGCCATCTTGAACCAATCTCCAGTTTCATTCTTTTGCATGAAATATACATTTCTTTTTGTGCTCATACAATGCTGAATGGCGCCATATGGTGTAATGATTAAGAAAATGAACACTGGTGCCAGACAAGGGTGGGTTCAGATTCATGTTCTGGAACTGACTGTGTAACTCTTGCTAAGGTTCTTAGACTAAACATTTAGCATGGTTCTTGGTATTTGGTAAGCACTCAATAACAGTAGCTTATATATGTCCATATAAGTATATGTGTATAACAACACTAGATTTATAAAATAAAAATCTCCATAGTAGACTTCAGTGATAAATGAAATACTAAAAGTAAAAACAACTATTCATCATTGAAGTTTCTTTATTAGTAACACATAGAGAACCATAAAATTCAGATTCTTAATACAGCTTTATGAATTAAGAGGTGAATCCCTTAAGCATATACAAAGGGCTAGATAAATGCCAGGAAGATGCTACACTGCTAGAGAGTAGTTTTTTATATTACTGTTTAACTATTTTAACTATATTAGCCTGACATCAGTTCAAATTCAGTATTAAATATTATGTTGTATGTTGCTCTATACTTGATTTTAAATGAATCATAATGTTCAATTATAGGATTTAGCATTGTTACTTTTTAAGGTTTTTATATCCTTGAAAATATGAACATTCAGTTTAGCTTCAGTTACAGTATATAAGATCTTTTTTATCACACAATTATTCTTTCAAAGTTGAATGTGCATGCACAAATGTCCAGAGTGTAGACAGCTGTCCAAACAATAAGAATTCTATGTATCAGGACAGGTGCTGTTATTATCCTGCAAACCCATAACACAAGTGTTCATTTATAAAAGATTTAGAGGAAAAAGACTTAATAAACATAAAAAATAAATAATTCAGTATCTCAGTAGTAAAACAAAGCTATGAATTTCAATTTATTCCATGCATGAGAAACAAAGAAATTTCAATGAAAATTTATAGAATATTATAGGGGGTTGTCCATGCCTATGGAAGTATTTTGATACCACATAGTAATACCTGATTTGGGATACTTATTACAGCTAGCTAATAAGTCCAAGGCACTGCTTCAAAGTGTTACTAAGAATCACTTGGTACGTTTACAAAACCTAAAGAATCAACTTAATTTACAAATTTTGAGACAAGAGCTACTACAGGGCAAGGGTAAACTTACTCATCTTGGTTTGCCAGTACCTCTCACAAATTAGGCACTGAATGTATGAAGGAGCACAGCTGACTGAAGACCCACACATACTGGAAGAAAAGCTGCACCGTGGTCAATCTGCAATTTCCCATAGGCATAAAATCAATGGCCAGATGATCAAAAGCTGTGGTTCTCAATTAGGGATGATTTTGTCCCCCAGGGGACATTTGACATTATCTGTGGTCATTTTGGGGGGTCACAAATACCAGGGGGCTGTCACCTAGAGGGTAGAGGCTAGGGATGCTGCCAAACATCCTATAATGCACTGGTCAGCTCCACACAACAAAAATTTACCTGGCCAAAAATGTCCATAGTGCTAAGGTTGAGGAACCCCTCTAATATTCAGAAGTTAACTGAGTATTAATGACAGCATAAGACAGTCAACCAGAGCCAAACCCACCAAACCCTGCCTCGTTTAAATAAAAAAGTTTCATTATACAGTTGAGTACATATTTTCCAAAAATGAAAAGCTACCGAAATGGAAATGTGGAAGTAAAATAAAAAGCCTTCCATTTTCTCGCAGCTAACAGACAATTTTTCATATATCTTGTTTATCACCACGTGTGATATTTAGGAACTGTGGTTGAACATAAGTTACAATGGAATGCTAACACATGAGACATTTCATTTCTACTAGAAGATACATTGACTTCTGTTAGTGAGATTGAAAAAGGTCAAACATGGAAGGGTTACATTTGTACTCAATATTGGCATGAGAATACTGAAATAGGAAAGGTAAAGACGATAATGATAATGAAGATAGTTAACATCTTTTGAGTGCTTTCAATTTGCCAGGTACTATACTAAGCACTTTCCATGTGTTTTCATGTAATTGGTAAGTTCTATCAATTTCAGAAATTAAGTGTTCCAATAAGAACATTATTTGCTCATTTATACAAAATTGTATTATAATTTCTCTTGTACATATTCCTCCCCTCCTCTAGACTGAGATCTTCTGGAGGACATGGTCTCTTGTCTTATTCATTGCTGTGTTCCCAACGGCCTAGCACCTTATCACAAAATAGTGCATTCTTTAGAGATTTGTTACATGAAGAAGGGTATCACTGCTCAATAAAACAGCTTCTTTCTCTTCATGGACTAATATTTACGAAATACTCTCATATACATGTTTGTCTATAATATACCACTCTGAGAAAGGTAAATAAAGAAGTTTCTGCCCTCTGAGTTTCTGTATTATAGGGAATAAGGGAGAATAGAAAAGAAGGTCATATTGCCTCCCTCTAAATGTCACAATCAAAAATAATATATAAATTATTATTGTAACCAAGCAATATTGACAATAGTATAGGTCTGACCAAACTGAATGGAGATTATATGCTCTCAGAGTATGGACTGGGTGAGTAAACATAAAATATAACACCTTCCAACTTCTTTCAACACAAACGATTTCTGTGTTTGTTTTCTTTTCTTTTTTTTAAATTTATTTAATTTATTTATTTTTGGCTGCTTTGGGTCTTCATTGCTGCGTGTGGGCTATCTCTAGTGGCCATAAGCGGGGGCTACTTTTCGTTGCAGTGCGCGGGCTTCTCATTGCGGTGGCTTCTCTTGTTGCAGAGCACGGGCTCTAGGCGCGCGGGCTCGGTAGTTGTGGCGCCCGAGCTTATTTGCTCCATGGCATGTGGGATCTTCCCGGACCAGGGCTCGAACCTATGTCCCCTGCATTGGCAGGCAGATTCTTAACTACTGTGCTACCAGGGAAGTCCTTGTGTTTGTTTTCTTAGATGAGAAAAAAAGTCCTCTGGGATAGTCTCTGGTCACTTTGAGTTAGTCTCCAGCAGCCGATCCCTTCTCAGTCTGCTACCCAATGAGTGGAAAGACCCCAAAGTGGGCTGCCAGAGAGCTGCAACACATGCAGAGCACTTGTAGTCCTTCTTGTTTTCTTATTTTTCCTGTTTTTGTTGGCAGAATTTTTCCCCTGCCCAAAGCAGAGCTGCAAATGAAAGCAGCTGCCCAAAGTGGAAGAAATTCAAAGACCAGGGAAGAAAGAGGGAGGAGGTAGGGTCAAATGAGGAAAACAACTGAAGACAACAAGAAGACTCTTGGCAACTCTGCCTTGTACAAAAGTCTAAACAGAAAAACATACCAAGGGACAGATGGACAGTTAACAGCCATGGCAAAGTGATGCACCCATAGGCTTTCAAGTGACAATAACTGAGTTTTACATTTTTACACTGAGTCACAAACTTTTAATACCAGAAGTATTTCTAAGTATTTTCCTCCGAACTCGTGATGGTTACTCTTTGGGTTCCTGTCGTATATTCATTCGTGTTTCTGAATCATGCCACAGATGAAAATCTATTTGAAATTATTGTATAAATTTCTTCTTTTGGGTTTATAACTTAAAGGTTATCAAGGAAATATAGGTATGTTTATTTTGGAACCTGAATTCAATAAGTACATTTAGAGAAATTAGTGTATATCCTAGCATTTATTATTTTAACTACAAGGTTTAGTGCTTTATTAGATATTAAAATTTAATCTTGAAATTATTATAAAGGGATTATTGTTAAAATATTGTAAATAATTTCTTTTGAGGAAGAACTTAAAAGAAGTAAAATACATACAACTTATGGGACATTTCAGAATGTATTTTTAAAGTAGATTTAAAGAATATATAAATATCTCACTGTATCTTAGGATTTTTGGAAGACTTTTATGTTGTAAATTAATTTTATGTACTTATAATTCAATGCCAAATGTATATGAATTCTAGCATGCTGGAATTCCAAAACAGATTGGAAAAAATGAGGGAGCACACAGATTCTGGGAAGCAACTTGTCTGAATATATTTGCAAGTTCAAGTATTTTTAGCACAAAAACTCTTCTATTTCTCCTTTAAAGAATATATTTACAAGCAAGAACAGCTGTGAAATAAGATGTACAAATATTTAATCTATGTAAAAATTTCAGGAACGTAACTGTAGAACAGTAAACACTTTTTACAGACTGACTGCCAAATCTAGAAGCCTTTTCTTTCAGTCAACACTTTCCCACCATCGTGAGAACCATTTCTCATTAACAACCAAATTGTTTTCAGATGCTGTGCTATAAGGCGTTTCCTTAGAAACCATTTGGTAAAAGACTGTGGCTTTCTTCCATAGAAATCTCAGCAGTGAAAAGGCAGATTTTCTGGCATAAATCAAACCCAATTTCTAGGGTTCACTAAACCCTTTCTTCTTAAAATAATGTTCTGTGACTTGATCTTAGCAGTTTATAGTACATGCAGGAGAGCTGGTGTGAACCAGTTTTAAATGAATTTTATTCCACTTCTTTTGTCATTCAATAGAAATCACTCCCAGGGCTTGTTATACCTTGATGAAGTTTGACTGCACAACTAATGAACAAAATGGTACATTTTACTGTGTGGCAAAATCTGATATTTTTTCCCCACTAAGTTTGCCCAGGTGAATTAATCTTTGTATTGTTAGGATAATATTATCTGTTCTGATTTCAGAGTTGTTCTTACAAGTATACTTTTTAAAAAAGAAATTGGGCAACAAACAAAGAAGTTTTTTGTACTAAAAATGTAACTATTTCAACTGGCTAATATACATATAGACTGATAATGTTTTAGGAAGTTTCTAGATGCATACAAATTCATAAGAAATACACCATAAAGAAGCACGTGTATAAATAATTATGTCTGAAGTGTGGACTTGGCAGAGTACTTTAAATGGAAATCTAAAATTATTACTGGGATAGAATTAAGCTTTTCCACATCTCCATACCTTTTACACACATTGTTCTCTTTGCCAGCAATGTGCACCTGCCTCCCAAACAAATCTTATTCCTTCTTCAGACGCTGCTCAACCATCTCCTCATCTAGTCATTCATTCATCCATTCAATAAACTTTTACTGAGCACCCATAATTTGCTTGATACTGTACTAGAGGCAGACAATGTCCTATCCTCATGAAGTTGATGGTTGACTATAATCATTTCTCCTTCCCTGACTTCCTCAAACAGAACTAAATACTTCCTTCTTAGTGCTACCATTATTTATCAATCACATACTTGTTAAGTATCTAACAAGCACCTACTAAGTACTAGGCACTTGCCATATCATAGTACAATTATTTATTTGTGAGTCTGCTTCACCTATTTGACTGTGAGCTCTTTAAGGAAAGAGCCTTTATACATCTTTGTTCCCAACTAACACAATTCCTGGAATACAGTAGGTACAAAGTAAATGCTTGCTGAATAAATAACTGAAGTAAATGAAAATATTCTAGCTAACAGAACAGGCTTTCTGCTATTTGAAACTCTCTATAACGTACCGTGGGTTTACAAAAGTATTGGCCCTGATTTGCTAAAAACTTCAGCCAAATATTTTTAGATGTGAAAGATAAAAATCTGAGAAATGGTCAATAACAATAAGCTTACAGCATGATCCATGTAAGTTCAAAAAATAATTCAAAATGGAAATTGGTCTACTTAATTTGGTAACACAAGTCTTGTGGCAATTTGGTTTGAGGGTGCTTGAATTGAAAATGCAACCTTTGCTTCCAAAGGTATCTCACTGGTAACAAATGTCCCAACACCTACTTTAACCTGTTAAACGCTGTAAGATCTGCCACCCTGCCCCCAGCTCTCTGACCTCATCTCCTGCCTCTCTCCCCTTTCTCCCCCTGCTTCTACCAGACTAACCTCCTTGCTATTCCTTGAATATCCAAGCAATTCTGCCTTGGACCTTGGTACCCATCCACTCTGCCTGGACAGTTCTTCCTCAGATACCTTCAAGGCAGACTCTCTCCTTCCTTCAGGTGCCTGCTCAAATGTCACCTTTTCAGTGAGCCTTTGCTTGACACCTTATCTCAAACAGCAGGCCCACACCCTTTACTCCCAATCACGCCCTAACTTCCTTACCCTGTTTTAAATTATTCAGAGTACTTATCACAATCTGACGTATTGTGCATTTACTTGTTTCTCTTTTTCTTTTGGTCTGGCACCCTACTAGAATCTAAACTCGATAGCCTAGGTATTTTTACTATATCCTTAGTAATGAGAAATATGCCTCACATATAAAAGACACCCTATAAATATTTGTTGAATGAGTGGATTTGATCCACCTATCAATAACTGTGTGTTCAGCATTTACTCTATATACTATACTTGCTGATGACTGTGGACTACAAATATGGTAATAGAAACCCCCTAAATTTGTGGATTCAAAATTTACTATTCTGATTATCTGATATGCACCCTGAGACTGATTCAGAAGCCCAAACCCACGTAGTATAACTACTGCTGCATTTTTTGTCCCCTCAGATCTTCTTGCTTCCCAATCACTACAATAGAAAAGGCAGTTTTGTGAACATCAGCAGAATTCTAAGCATTTCATAAGTGTCTGCATGAAAATGGGGATGGAAGTAAAGACATGATCCCTTCCCTAAGGTAGTTTTAATCTAGTTGGGGACCTCAAAGTGAGAGTACCATTTCCTCTATAGAGAAATTCTTGTGAGAAAGTCTCAAGCATAGATAATTATTTCTAAGTGAAAAAAAAAAAAGCTTTAAATTAGGAAACTCATTTCATTGACTATTGAGGGATATTTTCATTTTATAAAATCATTTATGGAAAGGAATCAGTGGTTGTAGTGTGTTTAGTCTGTCATCAAATGCAAGAAAAGACCAATTATTATAAGGTTGTCAAGAAAAACAATATAAAAAATTTGAAGATATTTAAGACTCATTTAAAAAAATCAGTTGCCCACATGCTCTAAATAAAAGCATCTAGTCATCTTCTTTCTTTCCCTACTTCTGACAAATACACAATGCATCTCAAAATTCCCTGTGCAATATTGATGTATTAAGTTAGAAATAACCAGTTATCTGATTTGAGTTTGTATCAGACATTATCTTATACTGTAATCTCATAGATATGTAATAAAAACATCTAACGGCTTGCTTAAGTTTATGATAAAAATAAAATTAAGCATATTCTATTAATTAATTAATTCTTCCAGTTATTAAGCTACTCCTTACCTGTTATATCCAGTTATTGCCTTAATTCTACTGATTTTTCCAACATTTTTTCATAGCATTTAACCCCCCAAACATACACATACAGGCATGCATATATATCCATGTGCATGCGTGCATGTGCACAAACATGCACATATACACGTACAAGAAAAAACAATTCTTGGTCAAAACCTACTTTTCAGCTTTATCTATGACATAATATAAACCTGTCACTTAAACCATTTCACTTCCTTTCCTGGTCCCTGAATTTTTTTTGAGTGCCAGGGTGTTCTAATTTGTAAACCTAGTATTGCTTTTAATTTGAAACTGACTTGGCATTCTCACTCAGTACCCACCAGTATACTCTGAGAACTCAGTTATTTTATATATATATATATATATAAGATATCTTTTAATCCTCAAAGTTTTAAGATTATTAAAGAAGACTATTAAACTTGGATTAAGCTGAAGATATGTTGAGACTTCAGCAACAAGGGCTAGAGGAATAGGAGAGAGGTCTGGACCACACTGGTGGTAGGATGACCAATTTATCCTGCTTCAGCTGGGATTTTCCCAGTTTAGCACTGAAATTCCCATGTCCCAGTAATCCCCTCAGTCCTAGGAAAACCAAGACAGGTAAACTTCACCGGTGACAGGCTAAAGGAAACTCAACTAACAAGACCCTGATCTCTTAGGGCAGTCTAGTGAGCTACTTACTTCCAAAGGAATGGTAAATAAGGTGTGGCTCTGAGAATAGTCAGGGTCAATGAAATCTAATTTAGTTGGTGATAGAGAATGGGCAATGCCTGTAGACAGTAGTAAGAACTGGAGTCCAATAATCTGGACTTGGGTAAATGTGGCCTTACGGAGTATTTATAGAGCACAGGAAACAAAATCTGTGGTAGGAAAGCTGCTTAGGCTCTATACTGATGGTAGTGCAGTGCTTTCTGACTTCCTGGGAATGAGTTTGCTGGTAAAGCATTTTCAGTTATATCTGTGAATTGCAATGGAAGACAGACATGGATGAAATTAAGACTCAAATGAGCCCAGGCTTATACAGTTAGGAAGAGACACAGCTAAATTTTAAATCTAGATCTTTCTGACTCCAGGTCTGTTGCTCAAGCATTTAAGTAAAGGTTATGATAAAATTTTATTCATAGAAATCCATTCTCTTGTAGTAGTTGTGCCCATGTCATTTTCCACTTCCCAGACTGATAAATTCTATGAGGTTGTAAAGGCCATTCTTTATTTATCTTTGTATCTCTTAATTAGCAAAATACTCATAAGAGAATAAACTTTTGATAAATGTTGCTGAATTAAATAAAATTAAAGGAGACTTTAATTTTATTTAATTCAGCAGGAGACTGCATATTCCTACTTTGTTACCTTTACACTTATCGGATGTTTTTGCTTGCCCAATGGAATGCCCTTCTTCAAATTCTATTCAACCTTCAAAGCCCAGCTTAAGTTTTAGAATTTACCTGAGGTCATAAGGATCTCTCCCTTCTCTGAACTCCACCTCAGCATTTTATCTTTTCATGCATTTAAATCTTATTATTCTCAAAGGTATCAGTAGCTCTTTTGAATCCTTCACTATTATGCTTACAACAGACAGTCAATTTCAGTTACTTGAAATCCAGAAGCAAAAGACTGCCAATGAGTCTGTATTCTTAGTCAACAATTCAAAACAGGAATGAACATTCAAAACAGGAAAAGAATTCTAAACTTCCTAACAGCAGCCAGACATTACTATACTCTGGGTGTTGCTACTTAGTGCACAAAGAAAAAGCCTTTTGTCCTTTATGAGGAACTTGGCTCAACCATACCTAAAACATGGAGACTTGGACTTCCCTGGTGGCGCACTGGTTAAGAAGCTGCCTGCCGATGCAGGGGACACGGGTTCGAGCCCTGGTCCGGGAAGATCTCATATGCTGCGGAGTAACAAAGCCTGTGTGCCACAACTACTGAGCCTACGCTCTAGAGCCCATGAGCACCAACTGCCAGAGCCCATGTGCCCATGAGCCTAGAACCCGTTCTCCACAAGAAGAGAAGCCACCACAGTGAGAAGCCTGCGCACTGCAATGAAGAGTAACCCCTGCTCACCGCAACTAGAGAAAGCCCACGCGCAGCAGCAAAGACCCAACGCAGACAAAAATAAATAAATTAATTAAAATAAATAAATAAATAAAACACAGAGACTGTTAGCATATAGATAAAGTTTTTTTTAAAAAAAGAAAGCATTTCTTTACAAAAAGAAATTCTCAGCATTTTCTAAAAGAGAAAAATATTAATAAACAGTTCATATAAATACAGTTAAAAATAGAATACTTACAATAAAAACTAATAAAAGCCCAATTACTTTAGGGGAGCTACAGTGCAGCAAACCTTGCTATGAAAATCAAGTTTATAACCTCATTATTTCTAAGTGATGTATTGGGGCAAACAGATGAGACAACAAACATATAAGAACTACACCACTTACTGTGTATAAAAGTAAAAACAAATGACTACTTTCTACTTTTGCATCAAGGTATTTGCTTATTTGTTTTTGTTTTGCAATCGTGAAGATTATGTATTGCAAAAAAAGGCTGGATTTTTTTTCTCAATTCAAATCTTTAGTAAATCCATTTTTTTTCTACAGAAGTGGGGAAACTTAGTACGTAACTGATTTTTGTCAGCATCAGACAGCTGTGAAAAAGAATCACACCAAAAACATGTTCCTGATTCCCATTTTTAGTGCCAAAAGAAGAATTTTTTTCCAGTTCAAGATTTTAGTCCTGAATGCTAATTCCAAAACCTTACAGTCTGTATATAATATAGAATGATCATGCATTTAAAAAACTGATGGTAGGGGTGGAGTCAAGATGGTGTACTAGGATGACGCAGAATTCACATCTCCTCACAACTAGGGCACCTACCAGACACCAGTGGGGGGACCACGGACACCTAAGGGGACAAGAGGAGCCCCCAGCAACCAGGTAGGACGTGGGGTGTAGGGGGAAGTGAGGGGGAGGAGAAGTGGAGGCAGGACCGGACTGGTGCCCAGAGGGGTGGCTGGGGGAGGGGAAGATTTCCCACACCTGAAGGGGGAAATTGGGGAACCATTGGGAGAGCAGAGGATCAAAAGGGAGCGTGGCCTGGTTTCCCCTCCCCACTTGGACCCCCAGGAACCTGTTGAGATTCCCGGGCCTGATCCTCTGCCCATCTAGGCCCCCTCCAGCCATGGGGGTCCTGAGGGAGTGGGAGGGAGGGAAAGGGAAGCAAAAGTAAAGGCCGGACCTCTGGGATCAGCACCCCTGAGGGGTGGCTGGGGGAGGGGAGGAGTTCCTACACCCAGCAGGACTCACCCACGGTTAGGGGTCCACTGGGGACGGGGGGAGACCCTGGGGGAGATGGTGGGGGAGGGGCACGAAGGAATGGAAGGGAGAGGGGCCAGTGCTTTCCCTGTCCACTTAGGCACCAGGGAGCCTCTTGGGCTCCCAGGTTTAATCCTCTGCGTTCAGAGCCTCCCTCCTGTGGTGCAGAGCCCAAGCCACACCCCTACACCCCCACTCAGGGCCCTACCTCTACACTCGGAGACCCCGTCGGAGACCCCCTCCAACACGCTGGGCCTAAACCCTACCCACACACCCTCACTCAGGACCCTACCTCCAAACTCTGGAACTCCCCACTCCAGAGGCCCTCCTTTCCACGTGCTGCCAATTCCCTTCTGCACAGATCCTAAGCAGAGGTCCTGCCCCATGCTCAAACGTCACCCCCCACCCACCTAGGTCCTGTCCCACCCTAAACCCCACCCCTGCCTAAGTTCCACCCCTGCCTACACTCCTCCCCCATAGCCAAGGCTTTTTATTTTTTTATTTTTTTCCTTTTCTTTTTTCCTCTTTTAGACTGGGGTTCTGTTTAACCTTATTGATTCATTGTTGCTGATTCTTTCATATTTTTATTTTTCATAATAAATCTTTTATTATTCTAATTTTATTTTATTCTTTATAGTTTGTTAGTGATCTCTCCTTATGGTTTGTCCCTGCCCCCCCCCTTTTTTTTCTTTTTCTGTTGTGGTTTTATTTTACCTTGTTGCAGTTGTTTCAATTATAGTATCATTTTTCCTAATATATTTTTTATCTTTCTAGTTTTATTTTGTTTTTTATTCTTTCATATTGTACTGCTCCTTTTTTTTTTCTTTATTCCTTTTTTTTTTTTTTTTTTTAACCACACAATGAAACTAGTGGGACCTTGGTTCCCAGGCTGGAGGTTGGGCCCAAGCTCCTGTGGTGGGAGCTCCGAGGCCAAACTGCTGGACTGACAGAGAACCACAGACCCCAGGAAATATCAGTCGGAGTGAGGCCTCTTGGAGGTCCTCATCTCATCACCAAGACCCATCTCTATCCAACTGCTAGCAAACTCCAGTGCTGAATGTCTCAGGACAAACAACCAGTAAGACAGGAATACAGCACCACCATCAAAAATAAAAAAAAAAGAAATGACAAAAAAATTTGTTAGAGACGAAGGAGCAAGGTAAAAAACCTGCAAGAATAAATAAATGAAGATGAAATAGGCAAGCTACCTGAAAAAGAATTCAGAGTAATGATAATAAAGATGATCCAAAATCTCAGAAACAGAATGTAGAAAATATAAGAAACATTTAACAAGGATCTAGAAGAACAAATGAGCAAACAAACAGTGATGAACAACACAATTACTGAAATTAAAAATACTCTAGAAGGAATCAATAACAGAATAACTGAGGCAGAAGGATGGATAAGTGAGCTGGTAGATAAAATGGGGGAAAAAACTGCCAGGGAGCAGAATAAATAAAAACGAATGAAAAGAATTGAGGACAGTCTCAGAGACCTCTGCGACACATTAAACACACCAATATTCGAGTTATAAGGGTCCCAGAAGAAGAGAAAAAGAAAGGGTCTGAGAAATATTTGAAGAGATTATAGTTGAAAACTTCCATAACATGGGAAAGGAAATAGTCAATCAAGTCCAGGAAACACAGAGTCCCATACAGGATAAACACAAGGAGAAACACGCTGAGACACATAGTAAGCAAATTGGCAAAAATTAAAGACAAAGAAAAATTATTGAAAACAGCAAGGAAAAAATAACAACATGAAAGGGAACTCCCATAAGGTTAACAGCTGATTTCTCAGCAGAAACTCTACAAGCCAGAAGGGAGTGGCATGATATACTTAAAGTGATGAAAGGGAAGAACCTACAACCAAGATTACTCTACCCAGCAAGGATCTCATTCAGATTCGATGGAGAATTTAAAACCTGTACAGAGAAGCAAAAGTTAAGAGAATTCAGCGCCACCAAACCATCTTTACAACAAATGCTAAAGTAACTTATCTAGGCAGGAAACACAAGAGAATGAAAAGACCTACAATAACAAACCCAAAACAATTAAGAAAATTGTCATAGGAACATACATATCAATAATTACCTTAAATGTAAATGGATTAAAAGACACAGACTGGCTGAATGGATGCAAAAACAAGACCCATACATATGCTGTCTACAAGAGACCACTTCAGACCTAGGGACACATACAGACTGAACGTGAGGGGATGGATAAAGATATTCCATGCAAATGGAAGGCAAAAGAAAGCTGGAGTAGCAATTCTCATATCAGACAAAATAGACTATAAAATAAAGACTATTAAAGAGAAAAAGACACTACATAATTATCTAGGGATCAATCCAAGAAGAAGATATAACAATTGTGAATACTTATGCATAGGAGCATAAGTATGCTTATGCTCATAGGAGCAACATAGGAGCATCTCAGTACATAAGGCAAATGCTAGCAGACATAATAGGGGAAATTGACAGTAGCACAATAATAGTAAGGGACTTTAACACCCATTTTAACCAATAGACAGATCATCCAAAATGAAAATACAAAGGAAACACAAGCTTTAAATGACACATTAAACAAGATGGACTTAGTCGATATTTATAGGACATTCCATCAAAAACCACAGAATACACTTTCTTCTCAAGTGCTCATGGAACATTCTCCAGGATAGACCATATCTTGGATCACAAATCAAGCCTTGGTAAATTTAAGAAAATTGAAATCATATCAGTATCTTTTCCGATGACAACACTATGAGACTAGATAACAATTACAGGGAAAAACCTGTAAAAAATACAAACACATGGAGGCTAAACAACATGCTACTAAATAACCAAGAGATCACTGGAGCAATCAAAGAAGAAATCAAAAAATACCTAGAAACAAATGACAATGAAAACACGATGACCCAAAACCTGTGAGATGCAGCAAAAGCAGTTATAAGAGGGAAGTTTATAGCAATACAATCCTACCTCAAGAAACAAGAAACATCTCAAATAAACAACCTAACCTTACACCTAAAGCAATTAGAGAAAGAAGAACAAAAAAAACCCCAAAGATAACAGAAGAAAGAAATCATAAAGATCAGATCAGAAATAAATGAAAATGAAATGAAGGAAATGATAGCAAAGATCAATAAAATTAAAAGCTGGTTCTTTGAGAAGATAAACAAAATTGATAAACCATTAGCCACTCTCATCAAGAAAAAAAGGGAGAAGACTCAAATCAATAGAATTAGAAATGAAAAAGGAGAAGTAATAACTGACACTGCAGAAATACAAAGGATCATGAGAGATTACTACAAGCAAATATATGACAATAAAATGGACAACCTGGAAGAAATGGACAAATTCTTAGAAAAGCACAACCTTCCATGACTAAACCAGGAATAAATAGAAAATATAAACAAACCAATCACAAGCACTGATATTGAAACTGTGATATAAAATCTTCCAACAAACAAAAGCTCAGGACCAGATGGCTTCACAGGCGAATTCTATCAAACATTTAGAGAAGAGCTAACACCTATCCTTCTCAAACTCTTCCAAAATATAGCAGAAGGAGGAACACTCCCAAACCCAGACAAAGATGTCACAAAAAAAGAAAACTACAGGCCAATATCTCTGATGAGTATAGATGCAAAAATCCTCAACAAATACTAGCAAACAGAATCCAACAGCACATTAAAAGGATCATACACCATGATCAAGTGGGGTTTATCCCACATTGAAGAATGCAAGGATTCTTCAATATTCACAAATCAATCAATGTGATACACCATATTAATAAATTGAAGGATAAAAACCATATGATAATCTCAAGAGATACAGAAAAAGCTTTTGACAAAATTTAACACCTATTTATGATAAAAACTCTCCAGAAAGTAAGGCATAGGGGAAATCTACCTCAACATAATAAAGGCCATATATGACAAACCCACAGCCAACATCGTTCTCAATGGTGAAAAACTGAAACCATTTTCACTAAGATCAGGAACTAGACAAGGTGCCCACTCTTACCACTATTATTGAACATAGTTTTGGAAGTTTTAGCCACAGCAATCAGAGAAGAAAAAGAAATAAAAGGAATCCAAATTGGAAAAGAAGAAGTAAAACTGTCACTGTTTGCAGATGATATGATATTATACATAGAGAATCCTAAAGATGCTACCAGAAAACTACTAGAGCCAATCAATGGATTTGGTAAAGTAGCAAGATACAAAATTAATGCACAGAAATCTCTTGCATTCCTATACACTAACAACGAAAAATCTGAAAGAGAAATTAAGGAACCACTCCCAATTACCATTGCAATAAAAAAGTAAAATACCTATGAATAAACCTACCTAAGGAGACAAAAGGCCTGTATGCAGAAAACTATAAGACACTATGAAAGAAATTAAAGATGATACTAACAGATGGAGAGATATACTATGATCTTGGATTGGAATAATCAACATTGTGAAAATGACTATATTACCCAAAGCAATCTACAGATTCAGTACAATCCCTATCAAACTACCACTGGCATTTTTCACAGAACTAGAACAAAAAATTTCACAATTTGTATGGAAACACAAAAGACCCCAAATAACGAAAACAATCTTGAGAAAGAAAAATGGAGCTGGAGGAATCAGGCTCCCAGACTTCAGACTATACTACAAAGCTATAGTAATCAAGATAGTATAGTACTGGCACAAAAACAGACATATAGATCAATGGAACAGGATAGAAAGCCCAGAGATAAACCCACACACATATGGTCGCCTTATCTTTGACAAAAGAGGCAAGAGTATACAATGGAGAGAAGACAGCCTCTTTAATAAGTGGTGCTGGGAAAACTGACAGCTACATGTTAAAGAATGAAATTAGAACACTTCCTAATACCACACACTAAAATAAACTCAAAATGGATTAAAGACCTAAATGTAAGGCCAGACACTATAAAAGTCATAGAGGAAAACGTAGGGAGAACCCCCTATGACATAAATCACAGCAAGATCCTTTTTGACCCACCTCCTAGAGAAATGGAAACAAAAATAAACAAATGGGACCTAATGAAACTTAAAAGCTTTTGCACAGCAGAGGAAACCATAAACAAGATGAAAAGACAACCCTCAGAATGGGAGAAAATATTTGCAAATGAAGCAACTGACAAAGGCTTAATCTCCAAAATATACAAGCAGCTCATGCAGCTCATATCAAAAAAACAAACAACCCAATCCAAAAATGGGCAGAAGATCTAAATAGACATTTCTCCAAAGAAGATATACAGATTGTAACAAACACAAGAAAAGCTGCTCAACATCACTAATTATTAGAGAAATGCAAATCAAAACTACAATGAGGTATCACCTCACACCAGTCAGAATGGCTATCATCAAGAAATCTACAAATAATAAATGCTGGAGAGGGTGTGGAGAAAAGGGAACCCTCTTGCACTGTTGGCAGGAATGTAAATTGGTACAGCCACTATGGAGAACAGTATGGAGGTTCCTTAAAAAACTAAAAACAGAACTACCATATGACCCAGCAATCCCACTACTGGGCATATACCCTGAACAAACCATAATTCAAAAAGTGTCATGTACCACAGTGTTCATGGCAGAACTATTTGCAATAACCACGACATGGAAGCTACCTAGGTGTCCATTGACAGATGAATGGATAAAGAGTATGTGGCACATATATACAATGGAATATTATTCAGCCATAAAAAGAAGTGAAATTGAGTTATTTGTAGTGAGGTAGATGGACCTAGAGTGTGTCATATAAAGTGAAGTAAGTCAGAAAGAGAAAAACGGATACCGTATGCTAACACATATATATGGAATCTAAAAAAAAAAGAAAAGGTCCTGATGAACCTAGGGGCAGGACAGAAAGAAGGACACAGATGTAAGGAATGGACTTGAGGACTCAGGGAGGGGAAAGGGTGAGCTGGGATGAAGTGAGAGAGTAGCATTGACATATATGCAATACCAAATGTAAAATAGATAGCTAGAGGGAAGCAGCTGCATGGCATAGGGAGATCAGCTTGGTGCTTGGCGAGCATCCAGAGTGGTGGGATAAGGAGGTGGGAGGGAGATGCAAGAGGGATGGGATAAGGGGATATAGGTATGCATGTAGCTGATTCAGTTTGTTATACAGCAGAAACTAACACAACACTGTAAAGCAATTATACTCCAATAAAGATGTTAAAAAAAAAAACTGATAGTAAAATCAGAGGCAAAATTCCTGTGAAGCTAAGGGAACACAAGTTCACATGCATATTAGAATCCAGCTAAGAGGAGGCTGCATTAGGGATATATTAACTTGAATTTGGTAGGATAGGATTACATGGTCTGCAGCGTTTTATGTATAAGTAATTATAACTAGTCAAGGAAGTTCAAGACTAGCTTCCAGCAATACTCTTATCACCCTGTGTATAAGGTCATCCATAATCATGACACAAAAATGGAGGTCCAAAGGTCATATTATGATACGAATGTCTTATATTGACTGTATTGGAAGTATTTAGCTAAGTCAAGAAGAAATTCGACAGAGGTTTTCTCAAATTTGATAACAATCTCAAAAATTTAGAAGACATTATTAACAAGTTTAATAATGAGTTAACTTTAAAAAAAAAGGCTTTCCTTCTATCAATATTAAAAAAATACGACTTCTAATTCCACTCATGAAAGATTACCTTCAAAGGGTGTTGTCCTCCCACTGTAAACAACTAGAAAACCAGAAAAATATATGAAACATAATTTTCAGATATTGCACAAAAGACGGTGAAGAATTGTGATCTCTGAAAAAAAGGGTCATGAATTAGTAGTGAAGCTAAATTAGTTCCAAAATAAAGCCGCACAAAACAAAGCTTAAAGGCAAACCATGAAAGGATAAAATGGATGTAATTAACTGCACACCAGAACAAACCCAACACTCTTTAAAGAATGCAACAAAATCCAGCAACCAACAATAAAATCCAGTGCCCAACAGTAAAATTCACAAGGTCTAGCATCCAGTCAAAATTGATCAGGTGCAAAGGCATGAGAAATCATAACCCATAACCAGTAAAAAATTAATCAATTAGAAGCATACCTAGAAACATAGAATGGACCTACACCAAGGAACTGGATTACTAGAAATGGTAAATATGTGAACAAATACAAGAGATACATTTTTCTCATTTTTAATCTCTTTAAAAGATAATTATTTGTCTGTTTATATTACTTATAATATAAAACCTAATAAAATATATAGAATTGGGGCTTCCCTGGTGGTGCAGTGGTTAAGAATCTGCCTGCCAATGCAGGGGACAGGGGTTCGAGCCCTGATCCGGGAAGATCCCACATGCCACGGAGCAACTAAGCCTGTGCACCACAACTACTCAGCCTGTGCTCTAGAGCCTGCGAGCCACAACAACTGAAGCCCACGAGCCTAGAGCCTGTGCTCTGCAAAAAGAGAAGCCACCGCAATGAGAAGCCCGTGCATGGCTATGAAGAGTAGCCTCCACTCGCCACAACTAGAGAAAGCCCACGCACAGCAACAAAGACCTAATGCAGCCAAAAGTAAAAAAAATAAATTTATAAAAAATACATATATAGAGAGAATTAAAAGGTATGACAATAAATACAAAGGATAGGGAGGAATATTATTATGTTATTTGAATGTAGATTATGATGTAAAGATATATACTGAAAAACCTAGCGCAGCTACTAAAAAAATAAAACCAGCCAATTGGTAGAGATAAAATCCCCAGTTAATAATTATTTTAAGGCAGGAAAAGAGAGAAAAAGGGGGAAAAATAAAAAGAGGTAAATATAAAAAAAATAGTAAGATGGTAGACATATACCAAATAATATCAGTACTAATATTGATTGTAATGGTCTAAACACTATAATTTAAAACAGAGATGTCAGATTAGATTTAAAAGGCAAGATTCAACTGTATACTGTGTACAAGAAATCCACCTTAAATACACAGAGAGGTAGGTTAAAAGTAAAAGGATGGAAAAATATATACCCTGTAAGCCCTACTCAAAAGAAAGGTGAATGCTTATTGGTGGACAGGCTTGTGAGACCTCCTGCTGTAAGTCTGTGGCCTGCCACTTACTTTATTTGATGACATAGTAATCTAGTATAAAGCACTAGTGAAACCATAGGCTATAGGAGCCCCTTCTCCCGCTCTCACCTCCATCTCCCTGGGTCTGAAGGTACTTCAGAGAAACCTTGTAGCCTTGAGTTGAATAGATTTTGTCTTTCAAATAAGCTGGAAATATGGTGATATCTCTTTGCTTGCATTCATTTGCTGTTTGGTGTTTCTAGCAGTTATTCCTGGTTACTCCCTTGATTTTCTCCTTTACACAGCATGGCCACTGAAAAGAATTAGACAAATCTTTCCCAAGGAGAGAGGAAGAGAGAGGCCTGAGACCTTACATCTTGAACTATTCTAGAGGGTTAGGGGAAAATTTTGTCAACCTGAACCAAGATGACTTTGTTGAACTTGAAGAATAGAAGATAACATTAAAAGACAATTAAATGTGGCACTAGTTGCTCTTCAAAAAAGAAAGGTGGAATACTATATTAATATCAGTTAAAGTAAGAACAAGTAAGATTTAGGAACAAGGAAAACACCAGAGATAAAGAGATATATTTCACAATAACAAAGAGTCAATTGTTCAGGAAGATATAACAATCTTAATGTGTAGGTATCTAAGAGCTTCAAAATACATCAAGCTAAAATTAATAGAAATGGGGGGAAAATATACAAATTTCAGTTATAGTTAGATATTCTAACAAATCTTCCTAGCAAATGAAACAAACAAAACAAACCTTCAGTGTGCAGAAAGACCTAAACAACATTATCAACCAACTTGACCTAATTGACAAATATAGAACACTCTACCTAACAACAGAGGATTATCCATTCTTTTCAAGAGCCAATGGAACTTCATCAAGAAAGAACATATTCTGGGCCAGAAAACAAGTCTCAATGAATTTTAAAAGAATGAAATGAAATAGAGTATTTTCTCTAACTGCAATTCAATCTATTGATTAAACTAGAAATTAATAACAGAAGATATCTTTGGAAAAAGATCCCTAAGTATTTGGAAGTTAAACAAAACACTTCTAAATAATTATGGGTCATAGAATAAATCATGAAAAAAAAAAACAGTGTATTTTGCACTGAATAAAATGGAAACATCAAAACCTTGTTGGACATTGCTAAAGCAGTACTTAGAGGGAAATTTATAGCATTAAATGTTATATTAAGAAAGAAGAAAACTCCAAAATTAATGACCTATGCATACAACTGAAGAAACCAAGAAAAGAACAAATGAAAACTAAAGAAAGCAGAAGAAAGGAAATAAAATGATGGCTTAAATAAGTAAAAGAGAAAATGAACAAACAAAACAAGATAAAATCAATAAAAGTAAATGCTTTGAAAAGATAAATCAAATTAATAAACTTAAAATTGGAACAAACTAGAAAAAAAAAGACACACATGACCAATATCAGAAAGAAAAAAAGAGGTGCAATTACAGACCTTACACACATTTCTAGATTTCTCTATTTCATTATTCTGGTCACTGTAGTTCAAGGTCATGGTATTGTTGTGCTTTCTCTCATGCTCACAGCAATCAGTCAATCACCAAGTCCAATCTGCAATGTTTTCCTCATCTGTTCAGTTTTTCCCCCTATCAAAATCACTTGAGTTTTAGATTTTATTACCCTCCAAGGAGGAAGCACTCTACTTTAACTTTTCTCCATGCTTCTAGACTATTATCCTAAAATCCCTCCATGCATTAATTCATTTATTTACCCAAAAATGTATTATGCAGCACTCTCCATGTATCAAATAATGAACTCTTCATTGAGGATACATGGTTCCTGTTATCAAAGATGTCAGTCTAGTGAAGGAGATTGACATTTACATAAATGAGTACAATGCAGATAATAAGTAAACTGCAGATATGTATAAAGTTTAATAAGATAAACACAGAAGATGTAATGAACCCTATCTAGGAGAGGAGGACATGCAAGGCTTCAGAGAGGTCATGATGTTTAAACTGTATCTTAAGGAACAAGTAATTCTCAGGCAAAGGGAATAACATAGATAAAATACAAACCACATACAAAGCTTGGTATGATGTACAAAGAATGGTGAATAGTGGGTATGGTGTGGCTGGAGTGTAGGATTTGTACGGCACTGTGGCAGAAGGTAAGCGTAGATAGGTGGAAAGAACCAAAGTATAAGAATTTGTATGTAATGATTAAAAGTTCAAACTTGGTTCTATAAGTACCAGGAAACCATTAAAAAAAAATTACAGTGACATGATCAAATGTGTATTTTAAAAAAGAAAAGCTGATGAATATGGAAAGAAACTAGAGATGGAAAAAGACTAAAGAATGTGAGTCAAGTTGGGCACTTTCTACAATGGTCTAAGCAAGGAGATGATACAGGCAGCAAGAATGAAGAAGAGTTAGATTTAAAAGATATTTTTGAAATAGCAGCACTTGGTAACAGAGTGCTGTCAATGCCAGGGGTAAAAGAAGTCAAAGATGACACCTAGGGGCTTCCCTGGTGGCGCAGTGGTTGAGAATCCGCCTGCCAGTGCAGGGGACACGGGTTCAAGCCCTGGTCTTGGAAGATCCCACATGCCGTGGAGCAACTAAGCCCGTGAGCCACAGCTACTGAGCCTGTGCTCTGGAGCCCATGAGCCACAACTACTGAGCCCACATGCCACAACTACTGATGCCTGTGCACCTAGAGCCCATGCTCCACAATAAGAGAAGCCACCACAATGAGAAGCCCACACACCGCAACAAAGAGTAGCCCCTGCTCACCACAACTAGAGAAAACCTGCACACAGCAACAAAGACCCAATGCAGCCAAAAATAAATAAATTAAATAAATGAATTAAAAAAAGATAATTTTATATATATATATATATATATATATATATATATA